>NC_056729.1:599563363-599583363 GCF_019279795.1 Protopterus annectens
TAAAAAAAAAAGGGAAACAGAAATACAATGTAGTCTGGTCCCTGATCTACAATAGACACAAAGAGGCAAACCCTCCTTACCTGAGCCTCCTGTTTATGACTGCACGCTTTCTTCTTGGGATCCAGTTTTCCGCTTTTCAGCCACAGATCAGACAGTGGACAGCCTCTTTACACACAACAATTCAGTCGGAGGTCTTTTCATTCAAGAAGAACCATTTAGGCAAATTCTCCTGCGCAGATGTCTAACCACCCATGCACTCTGACCTGTAGCTTACCAAGGGAATTCGCTAAGAAGGACCACAATGTCAAATAAGTTGTTAAACCAGACTGTAGTAATCAGTAGGCTTTTCTAAGTGACAGTCAATAACACAGGAAGCTCGGGTTCACAACATTTTAGTAGTGTACACAGGCAGGCAATATAATATACAGTCCAAGTATGAGAGTTTTGTCTGACTCTATACAGAAAGCAATTTCTTTATATAGTGTTTACAATCAGCTTTTGCCCACCTTACTGACGTGGTCGGTCACAGGGCATTTCCATCACTATGGTCCGCAATAGTCTATACATACGTGGGTGCTGAGGTCGTGCTTTTAAAATGTTTTCCCATGAGAATAACACAGCCTTGCAAGGCACCTGGTCAATTACAGTGTCCTTCTGTGATTGTAGCTGTTTCAAGGACCCTGGACTGTTCCGATACAGTAGTCAGTTCATTTCTTACTAAGTTTGTCTCTCTGGTAAGGAGTTGTACTCTTATCTTCGATAGTGCTCACAAGGCCATCCTCCTCAGGGAAGGGGTGATGTTATGCATGTACATACATTTATTTTTCTGTAACCCAGCAGATAATTAATGCTGAGAGACATAAGCCTGCTGTACTGGTTACTGCCAGGGTCAGAATTGATCACACTACAGCTTAGCTTCACCAATTACATGCATGATCATTTCTACCGCCATATTGTACGGTACAATTCAATGCATTATATAGTATTTTGATTCTAAACTGGCACTTCATATGTGTTTCTATATATATTTTTCTAACAACATCCATCCGCCATATGCATGTTGTTCCGCCCTTTACCTTGACCGTGTGTATTTGGCCGTCCGGCAACGCTTACTCTCCACATGTGATGTCCCACCTTCCCCTTCTTTGCCTGTAGCACCCTGTTAGGACGTCCTGTTTGGTAGGCACATGTTCCGCTATATGTGTTTGACTTCTCTGCATAGCTAATCATCGATGCGGTGGTTCAACAACCCGACTTGTCCACATGTGTACAGTTATGTGCACCGTGGCGTATACAAACCTATATTGTTTAGACGGGTACATAACACATGCGGATGTACACATTCTGCACACACATTCACATGCAGCCATTTCCATATCTGTACCTGGGGTGGGTTGGTGACATGTGGTACGATTTGCCCGCGTGGCACTGCCTAACACATACTTCTTACCACATTTCAGGTATGCACATTGTGTGTAGGTGTATAGCTGCACAAGGATACTAGCTGGTTTGGGTGCACAGGTGTACATGGGTGGGACTTACATGCTACAATGAGGCTATTGTGTATTACATCTGCATGCATGGGTTCTGCTTCTGGATATTACACTTAAACATACGCCATCCTGTGTATGCGACAGACATGTTGCTGGGTGTGCGATATGTTGCTATGCGCATGTTTGCCTGTGTTTAGGGTATCTTGGTTCCTTCCTGTTGTTGTGTCGACACAGCTACCCGGCTATGTACTCTCACTACTGCTTGTGACCATTATGGTTGACACCTTTTCCAATGCCCATAGTGGGACATGTTTTGTGGGAACATCGGATTTTGCAGGACAACACATACCCACGGCAAGTGGAGTTGACAGAACTTCACTTGTTTGCCATACTATACGCTTATTCTGTTAGCATTTGGGTTCCTTATTCAGTTTCTTATGCCATGTATGTGTTTCATATACAAAATATAAGTTTTATGCTACTATTACAGGTATATTAAGGGAATATCTTTGGCAGGGAATCTCAGGTCATTTGCCAGTTTTTCGATTTTTGCCGGGACACAACTGTCCAATGAGGGACTGTCCATGGCAAATTGGGACAGCTGGTAACCCTGGTGACCATGCCCATGTCGCTACTGGGGTTGCCACCTTTCCAGTTGCCAAGGTGGGATATTTTCAGGACTCACATCTGATTTTACAGGCCGACACATACACACGGTCACTATATAGCATAGAACTTCACTTGTTTGCCTAAATAAAGGCTTATTGTTGTGGCAGTTTGGTTGCTTATTCTGTTTCTTGTGACATTGAGATATTTCAGTTACAGAAATAACCAATTCATGCAACCATTACATTAAATACGGGATATCATTATGTCCTACAATCTTAGCACATTTGCCATTTTTAATATTTTTTATCGGGACACAACTGCCCATAGAGGGACTGCCCCTCGCAAAGTGGGACAGGTGGTAACCTTAGTCGCTACGGCGCGCTGACATGCTGCGGTACACCTTCTCTGGGTATGACCACTGACGGTGCATTGCGGGACAAACATGGTCTTAAGCGTATCCTTTGCTCCTTGGACGGGTACACTTAGGGCTTCGTGGGTTGTATTTGCTTCTCCGTTTAGTTGGGACGGGTACTATGTTGCATACTCTACGTGCGTTTCATTCTGCACGGGCCCTGGCTGCTGCCATTACTATTATGGGCGGACCATGGCAGTCAGCACATTAGGTTGCTCACCGCCTGCCGACTTAGCCACGCCTCTGGACGCATCCTACTTGGGCTCGCTCACGTACACTACGCACGTGTCTGTGGTTGCGGCGCACTCTCATTACTATGCATATGGCGCTACTACGCCAGCTATTCACTGCACCGCCGGCGCAGCCCTTACGCCGGCCTTGCGCCGAGCTTCATGAATCCCGGGGACAGTAAGAAGTTAATACAATGAGAAATATACAAAATGAGAAGACAGTGGATTACATACAAAAAGTTAACAGGCAATGCAGGACTGAAATACAGTTAGATTAAATATTTACAAAGGTAGTATAGACAGTTTACATTACTAGTAAGTGTACACTTAAAGAAGTACAAAGAACAAAGTGACTTATTCTAAGAGTATGTATTCCTATGCAAATAGAATAGTGTGAATTCTAGACTGAAGTTGTTTTAAGAAGAGAAGGTATAGAGATCATCAACTGATACATGGGCAGATCCATGTTGTCTTAAGATGAGATTTGAGTAATATTTTGAAGTTTGTGTTTGTTGTAGTAGAGGTAATATTAGTGGGGAGATTATTCCATTTCTTGGCTATGATGTGGGAATATAGGGCTTTACCTGCAGTGTTGTTAGCTGTAGTATCACTGAGGAAAGGTTTATTAGATGAGCGGAGCGGGTGATTGGAAGAGTGGGAGGTTAATAAGGGCAGGAGTTTTTTCTGGGTCATTTCTGATGATAAAGGCGCAGGTGAGTTGTTTGTACATTAGTAAGTTAGGAAATTCAAGCCACTGAAGTTCTTTTTGTACTTTGCAGTGATGAGTTCTAAAGGGGGAATTGTTGGCAAATTTGGCAATCTTATTATAGCATGACTCTAACTTGTCCAGATCTGCTTTTCTAGTATGGGTTAGGATTGGTGCAGCATAAGTAAGTGTTGATAATAGGTGAGTTTGAGCTACAGTGATTCTTGATTTCTCTGTGAGATAGTTTTTCTGCCTGTAAAGGATTCCCATTTTTTTGTGAACTTTCTGAATGGTTTGTGCTATGTGTAGATCGAATGATAGGTTGTTGTCTATTTCAACTCCTAGGAGTTTTGTGTGGGTGGAAGGAGAGATGATAGTGCCATTCCTAGATGAGATAGTGAAAGTAGAGGGGGTAGATTTTGTTTTATTAGGGGTGAACAGGAGAAGTTTGGTTTAATTGGGGTTAAGAATAAGTTGGATGTCAGTGATCCAAGTTTCAATAGCAGTGAGAGATTCTTGGGCAAGTTGTTGTAGGATGTTGATAGATGGGGCTGCACAGTTGAGAGTGGAGTTATCTGTGTACTGAATAAGTGAGGCTTGCTTAGAGGAGGTGTATAGATTGTAAAGGTAGAGAAGAGTATTGGGTCTAATATTGAGCCTTGTGGTACTCCTATAGAGTTAAGGAAAGGAGGGGATAGATCATTGTGCCACTGTACAGATTGTTGTCTATCTGATAAGTAGCTATTGAACCAGGAGATAGTAGGGGAAGTAAAGGATAGAGAATGAAGAGCATGCAATAGTTTAGGGTGTGAGACTTTGTCAAATGCTTTTGAGAGGTCTAAGAAGGTAGCAGATACATAGTTGTTGTTGTTTCTATGATGATTAACCAGATCAGTGAAGGAGAGAAGAGCAGAAGTCGTACTATGGTGAGGGCAGAATCCATGTTGGGTGGAGGAGAGAAGATCGTTTGTATTCAGGAATTGCATAACTTGTGAGTGTATGCATTTCTCTAGGAGCTTAGATAAGGGGGAAAGAATGGTTATAGGCTGATAGTTGGAAAAGTCGTAAGATTTATCACCTTTGTGAAGAGGTATAATGTAGAGTATTTTCCATAGTTGTGGCACATAAACTTCCTGAATGGACCTGTTTATTAGTATTGCTACTGCATATGATAGTGAGTCAGCTGATCTTTTTATGAAGTTAGCAGGAATACCATCTGCTGCTAGTCTGGTAGGTATTAGATTGAGGAGGAGGTTTCTAATTTTAGATGTAGGGACAGGTGAAAGAGAGAAGGATGGTAGGTCAGTAGAGTTGCTAGGAGAGTTTCCAGCAGATGAGGGTGGTGAGGTATTAGTGTTTGTTAGTTGGTTGGACAGAGTTTGGATTTAGATTATGAAATGAAAGTTAAGTTGGGAAGCTATATCTTTGCTGTTAGTATAGTGGGAGGTGGGGGTGGGAGTAGCAATTGTTCCAAGTTTTAGTAGGGTGTTTATATTATGCCAAAATTTTGGGGGATTTTTTAAGTATTTGTCTTGGAGACCTAGGAAGTAGTTTTGTTTTGTCTAGTTTGGTTTGTTTTTTGGATAGATTCCTAATTTGTTTATACGTTTGCTTGGTATGATTGGAGTTTTCTTGTTTTCATTTCTTCCAGGCCTTGTCTCTAGTTTTTAGTAGGGCTCTTGTATCCCTACTTAACCATAGAGCGTAGGTGACTTTAGTTTTTATCTTTCTTATTGGTGCAATGGAATTTAGAACTTAGATAAATATTTCATTAAAGTAGCCTACTGCCTGATCCAGGTATAAACGTCTCAGAGGCTGCCAGTCACATTGCTGTAGAATGTTGTTTAGGTTATCTGGGGTTATGTTGCGATTATCCCTGATGTGTTTATAGGTTATGGGATTAGGATTCTTGGTACGTTTCCTTAGAAGGAAAGTGAGGAGACGATCACTGAGAACATCAGGTAAGCATCCAGTGTGATATTGATGTTTGGGGTTATTTACTAGTGTCCAATCAATAATGGATTGTTTATGGGTTGTTTTGTCTATTCTGGTGGGTTCTTGAATTAGTTGTGTGAAACCATAGAGGCTAATATTGTTAGTGGGCTTGTTGGAGTTGCAAGCTTGCCAGTCAGTATTGAGGTCTCCTAATAAAATTGTTTCTTGAGGGGAGTTTTGATTCAGCCATTGAAGGATTTCTTCAATAGCTGGAGAGTTATTTCCAGGAGGAATGTAGCAGCAAAAAATATTATTTTTTTATCATTGTTTATTGGTAGGATAGAGCCTATGGTTTCAGCGTTTTGTAATGTTGGCAAAGGGGTATGAAATGGCTGGAGGTTTGTTTCATTTTTGAATAGCATTGCAACTCCACCACCTTTCCTATTTTCTCTATCTAGCCTTAAGATGGTGTAACCTGGTGGTAGAATTTCCTCATTAGGGATATGTAGTTTCAGCCATGACTCAGTAATGGTTAGAATGTCAGGGGAGTAATGAGTAATAATAGCATGTAGATCTTGGAGTTTATTGGAAATACTCATATTAATATTAATTATTAGTAGATCAGATTGAGGTCTATTGGGGAAGTCAGTAAAACTGGACTCTGGGTTTGGGTGCATGTCACCAGCAATAAGTATTTTACTGAGTTTGAATATGTGTTTGATAGCATAGGTAAGGTTTGAGAGTGATACATATGCTGTTTTTTTATTGATAGTTGTCGATAGGAGGATGTTAGAAGTGTGTAGCATAATACTATGGTTAAATAGTGTTGGACAGACTGTAAAATTTATGAGGGAGTTGGTGTGTTTTTCATTAAGTGTTGTATGGAATGAGGTGTTGTCTAGGGGTAAGCTAGTTTGTATAGCTGTAATGTAGGAAAGGGATTATATCTCTCTAGGGTTTATATCTATGGAACCACAGCGGTTATAAAAGAAGTATAAATGGTAAACTCTTCAGCACAAACTGTTTTTATATGGATAGTATTCTTTAGGTTCTTGGTCTTAAACTGAATTTTATAAGTCACAGTAAACACAGTGACTATTACATTAGTAATATTTTATAAATCTACATTATCTCAGCAACCATTAAAGTTACACACATACTGTCAGCAGCATTGTATTCATCTAGCTGAGATCATTCATATGAGGCTAAGGAGTTCTGTCTGTGTTACTTGTTTGTTGGGATAATTAGAAAAATGTGAAAATTATATCTATATAAATTAATATCATAAAAAACAACAGTTAACATCTATTTACCTGCAGTAGACAGAGGTCAAATATTAATGCAGATGAGTTTGTTATTGTGTAAGCCTTAAGATGAAATCTTTTAAAGCCTTGTGCATAGCATGGTTTGAGAGTTATTGATGCAAATATGAGCAAGCAATATTTGACTCCTAGAGATGTCAGTAGGAGTTAACTGCAGATGCACCTGGAGGTGTCACTCAGATGTAATGAGTTAAGAAGATTGTTTCACATACATTCTAACTGCCATCACATGCTTCTATTTCTTTGCCTCTTTAAAACACTCCTGCAGCTTCTTCTCTTACAACAACACTCAAATACTTGTCTGTGCATTGCTGTCCAATCTTGAAAGTCTTTTTTTCCATCTTAAATGTGTAGTTCACAGGTCATAATAATGGTGCTGATGGCATACTGTGTCACTGCTACTGTGGTTGTACTGCAATATGGCTCTTGATGCCACTAATTTGATATACATGAAATATGTCTTGGAAAATATTTTGTTAGTCTTACTTGCCAGGAATGTCATTATCACATGGATTACTAGGCATTAAGTCTCAATACTTGCCTTTATGTCATGATTGGCATGACTACAGAAGTGAGACAAGTCAATTTTTGCTTCATGCTCACCTCTGATGCTAAGGCTTATAATGTATAGCCTGATGCTGAAGTACAGAGAGTTCTTCTATGTAATCTAGTGGTAAAATACATGATGCTGTACTGTACAGCCTGGTGCTGTAGTACATGTTCTTGTACTGCACAGTCTGGTGCTGTACTACATGTTATTATACTGTACAGCCTGATGCTGTAGTACATTTTCTTGTTCTGTACAGTCTGGTGCTGTAGTACATGTCATTGTACTGTAGAGTCTGGGGGCGAAATACACGGTGCTGTTCTGGACAGCCTGGTTCTGTAGTACATCCTGGTGCTCAAGTAAATGTTGTTGTACTGTACAGACTGGTGCTGTAGTGTATGTTATTGTACTGTACAGTCTGGGGATGAAGTACATGTTATTGCACTGTACAGTCTGGTGCTGTAGTACATGTTATTGTACTGTACGGTCTGGTGCTATAGTACATGCAATTGTATTGTACAGTCTGGTACTGTGGTAAATGCTATTGTATTGTACAGTCTGGGGCTGAAGTACATGTTATTGTACTGTACAGTCTGGGGCTGAAGTACATGTTATTCTAATGCACAGACTAGGGCTGTAGTACATGCTATTGTACTGTACAGTCTGGGATGAAGTACATGATGCTGTAGTCTACAGTCTGGTGCTGAAATACACTGTGCTCTACTGTACATCCTGGTGCTGTAGTACATGTCATTGTACTGTGCAGTCTGGGGGTGTAGTACATGTTATTGTACTTGACAGCCTGGTGCTGTAATGCATGTTATTGTACTGTACAGTTTGGTGCTGAAGTACGTGTCATTGTACTATACAGCCTGAGGCTGTAGTACATGCTATTGTACTGTATAGCCTGGTGCTGTAGTATGTGTTATTGTACTGTAGCACGTGTTACTGTACAGCCTGGTGCTGTAGTACATGTTATTGTACTCTGCAGCCTAGTGCTGCAGTACATGTTATTGTACTGTACAGCCTGGTGCTGTAGTACGTTATTGCACTGTGCAGTCTGGTGCTGTAGTACATGTTATTATACTGCACAGCCTGGTGCTGAACTACATGTTATTGTACTGAACAGTCTGGTGCTGTAGTCCATGTTACTGTATTGTAGAGTTTGGTGCTGTAGTACATGTTCTTGTACTGCACAGTCTGGTGCTGTGCTACATGTTATTTTACTGTACAGCCTGATGCTGTAGTACATTTTCTTGTTCTGTACAGTCTGGTGCTGTAGTACGTGTCATTGTACTGTACAGTCTGGGGGCGAAATACACGGTGCTGTTCTGGACAGCCTGGTTCTGTAGTACATCCTGGTGCTCAAGTAAATGTTGTTGTACTGTACAGACTGGTGCTGTAGTGTATGTTATTGTACTGTACAGTCTGGGGATGAAGTACATGTTATTGCACTGTACAGTCTGGTGCTGTAGTACATGTTATTGTACTGTACGGTCTGGTGCTATAGTACATGCAATTGTATTGTACAGTCTGGTACTGTGGTAAATGCTATTGTATTGTACAGTCTGGGGCTGAAGTACATGTTATTGTACTGTACAGTCTGGGGCTGAAGTACATGTTATTCTAATGCACAGACTAGGGCTGTAGTACATGCTATTGTACTGTACAGTCTGGGATGAAGTACATGATGCTGTAGTCTACAGTCTGGTGCTGAAATACACTGTGCTCTACTGTACATCCTGGTGCTGTAGTACATGTCATTGTACTGTGCAGTCTGGGGGTGTAGTACATGTTATTGTACTTGACAGCCTGGTGCTGTAATGCATGTTATTGTACTGTACAGTTTGGTGCTGAAGTACGTGTCATTGTACTATACAGCCTGAGGCTGTAGTACATGCTATTGTACTGTATAGCCTGGTGCTGTAGTATGTGTTATTGTACTGTAGCACGTGTTACTGTACAGCCTGGTGCTGTAGTACATGTTATTGTACTCTGCAGCCTAGTGCTGCAGTACATGTTATTGTACTGTACAGCCTAGTGCTGTAGTACGTTATTGCACTGTGCAGTCTGGTGCTGTAGTACATGTTATTATACTGTACAGCCTGGTGCTGAACTACATGTTATTGTACTGAACAGTCTGGTGCTGTAGTACATGTTACTGTATTGTAGAGTTTGGTGCTGTAGTACATGTTATTGTACTGTAAGGCCTGATGGTATACTACATGTTATTGTATTGTACAGCCTGATGCTGTAGTACATGTGATTGCACTGTACAGTCTGGGGATGAAGTACATGGTGCTGTACCGGACAGCCTGGTTCTGTAGTACATATTACTGTACTGTACATTCTGGTGCTATAGTACATGTTATTGTACTGTACAGTCTGGGGCTGACATACACAGTGCTGTACTGGACAGCCTAGTGCTGTAGTACATGTCATTGTACTGTACAGTATGGTGCTGTAGTACATGTTATCGTACTGTACGGACTCATTCTGTAATACATGTTACTGTACTGCACAGCTTGGTGCTGGAGTACATCTCATTGTACTGTACAGTCTGGTGCTGAAGTACACAGTGCTGTACTGTACACCCTGCTGCTGTAGTACATGTTACTGTAGTACACAGTCTGGTGCTGTAGTACATGATCAGATGTTGTTAATCTTCATTCATTCCTTACTGATGGGTTATCGGTTCCATCCTTGGAACCGAGCCTGCCATATATCAAGCTCATGTCAAACAAAAACTCTTGAGCCAAGGTCCTACCCAGAATGCTCTGCTCCCTGTTACCTCAGATATTGTTTGCTGTGTTGCTGTACAGCTGTGTCAAGCCATTCTCTTCAGCTAAGTGCATAATTTTTTGAAAGTTTATATATCGTTTCTACTTTAAAGTTTTTCAAACAGGTTCTTGTATTATTCTTCTATCCTATCATATCCTTAAGACTCGCTCCCTTTAGTCTATTTCCCTTTATAGGTTCATTGGTTCATAGGTAGCTACTAGACTATCTGCCCGAAGGCATTTATAAGCCTAGCCAGAATGTGTTGGCTTTCGCCACCCCCTTAGATTAGTCCCCTGTGCCTCTGTCCTGCAGAACCACTGAAGTGATCCCCGGGGTAAACTTTTTGTTTCCCATCCGCTCGTCAAGGTTTCTCTTGAAGAGTGTTAGCGAGGAGATCTGCCTAATGTAGATTGGAATCTTGTTCCAAAGCATGGGAATCTCTGGGACAGGAATCTATCCCTCCAGCACATCCTATTTATTGTTGCGGTGAGGTTTAGATCCCTAGAGCGTGTAGCTCGAGGGGATATGGTTTTCTTTAGGTGGAACATGTCCATCAATTCTGGGTTGGACATGGCCTTGTATGTTAGGCAGAGATCACCTCTGAGTAGGCGGTATGCTACCGAGTACAGCTGGAGTTTCTTCAGTTGAGCTGCATAGGGCATCTCTTTGAGGCCAGTGATCCTCTTGGTGTGGTACTTCTGTGGTCTTTCCAGCTGTTGCAGGTGTCTTGTAAGGTACATCCCAAATGGGGCATTGTACTCTGTGATGGGTCAGATGAGTGATGAGTAGAGGGGCACAATGACCTATTTTGATCTGGATGTGAACCCTTTTGTGATTAGGTGGGCCACATAGAAGGATTTTCTAACCACTTTGGCAATGTGATTATCAAAGGAGAGGTTACTATCTACTTGGGTCCCCAGATCCCTTATTACGTCTTCCATATTTAGGGGACTACCACCTATGTGGTAGTTTGTGAGCACTTTGTTTTTTCCAAGGGGGAAGACTATGCAGTTTTTGGCATTTAGCTTGTGGCCATGATTTTGACACCAGGTATCCGTCTCAGTGAGACCTTTTTGGAGGATGTCTGTGTCAGCCAGAGAGTCAATTATAGCCCCTAGTTTGCAGTCATCTGTGAACTTGGTCAGCCATAGTCCTCCTGTGCCTGCCTGTACCTCTGAAAAGTATATGCCGAACAGGAGGGGTCCTAGGACTGAGCCCTGGGGAACGCCACTTGTAACCGGTTTAGAGTTAGACTTAGCACCCACTACTCTCACCATGTGAGTTCTGTCTGTAAGCCAGTTGGCAACCCATCTTGTGACATAGGGGTTTATGTTCAGGCTGGTGAGCTTGTCTATAATACCAGAATGGGGAATGGTGTCATATGCCTTTGCGAGGTCTAGGCAGGATGTGTGTGCCAGCCTTCCCTCATCTATAGCCTTGGTAACTGTCTCAAAGAAGTCCACAAAGTTTAGGAGGCATGATCTGCCCTTAACAAAGCCAAACTGGTTAGGGTCCAGTGTTTGGACGTTCCCAATGTCTTTGTTAATGAGTTACATGATGATGCACTCCATAGCCTTGCAGACCAACTTGTCAGGCTTATAGGGCGATAGTTCCTTGGGTCTGTTGTGGCTCCACCTTTGTGGAGTGGAATAACCATTGCTGTGCACCACTCTATGGGTATGTAGTCTGTGAAGAGGCTGAGTTTGAACAGTGTGTTTAGGTGTAGGGTTAGTTCGTCTTTGAGCTCATGTAGGACGCAGCCTGGGACACCATCCGGTCCCATTGATGCTGTGTTTTTGGCTTTGTAGAGGGCTGTTTTAACCTGAGTGTCTGTGATTTCAGGGGCACTACATTCTTCTGGTATGGTTATGGGCCCTTTTGGGGGTGAGAGGGGGGTGACGTTTGCACTGAACCTGTCTGCCAGGATGTTGGCGATATAATTTGGTTCAGTGTATTTTTTGCCATTCTGCATTAACTCCGAGCAGATCTAAGCATTGCCACTTAGATTCTTGACATAGCTAAAGAATGCCTTGTGGTTATCTTTGGAGTCCTTAGCAACTTTTCTTTCGAAGCTCGCCTTGTATGATTGAGAGATCATAGTTTCTTGCTGATACTGAGCAGGGATGTCTTCCCTTCTTGGGATTTTACTCTTTTCTGTACTAGTTTCCTCCTTCTATTGTATAGCTTGTTTTTGGCAGGGGTTCTCCAGACTGGTTTCCTTTTCTTAGAGGAGTGAGTCTTGGTTTTGCTTGGGATAGCACAATCCATGCATTCTTGTAGGGGCCCATAGAATGCATTAGTAAAGGATTTTGCAGCTTGGACAGCATTATCCTTCAGCATGGGGCCTTTGAAACTTTCCACCTCGGTCTTAAGTAATGTGAAGTTTGCTTTTGAAAAGTTTTTCATGGTCGTTTCCTTGTCACTGTTGGAGCCCATCTACCTTATTATCCTTTTCTTACCATTGAGGTAATCCTTCATTACCATCGTTGGTAATCCTTCTTCCTTTTCTCTTCTTACACTTTTGGGTAGCCTTTCCTCTTCTTTTTGATACTGTTGTTCGTCTCCACGTCATTATATCAGAAAAGAAAAGTAGTGTTGGTTTTAAACAGTGTAAGGATTGCGGCCATAAGTTACCACTTTCCAATGGCCATGACTTATGTGTCTATTGTTTGAATATCTCCCACCTTACTGTGGATCCCCCATGTGGGATTTGCAGAAATTTTTCCACCAGGACTCTTAATGAGAGAAAGAACAAGTTAATCCTGAAAGGTCTTCTCAAATCTCCTTTCTGTGATGCTATCGCTGGGTCAGAGGGTTCACCCCCTCCTGCTAAACCTGAAAGAGGCATTCTTCCTCTTCCTCATCAAGGTTGCTCACTTCATCTCCCTCTGGAGATCATAGGGAGTCAAATCATAAGAAGGTGAAAATGACTACTACTTCAGCACTGCCACCTTTGACCCTTTTGGCTCCAGGCTCGGCACTGCCCCAGTTGATTCTTGCTCCAGCCATGGCCTCCTTATCGACACCGGCAGCAGAGTTCCCAGTGCAGACCATTATGGATCTGACAGTTCTATCACAGCACTTACTGGCACTGTCCATGCAGGTGCAGTCCCCTTCTACACCATTGGTACAATTCCCTTTGGCCCAGAGTATGACGTTATTGTCCTCAGTGGTGCAGTCCCTTTTGGCACCATCATTGTTACTGGTGCAGATGCTTTCCTTGACAGCACCGTACACATTGGTGCAGACACTTGCTTTTATGGTGCAGACACCTTCGACTTCTATGGTGCTGACATCGTCGGCGCAGACTACTTCAACATCATTCTCTTCAGTGCAGACATCCTCGGTTCCGAGCTCCACACCTCTCGAATTAGCAAGGACCAAGTACTCTCCTTCCTTGGATCAATTCATTGGTAGCTAATATAGTCCTTTTCTAGAAAGGCCAGAATTACCCTCAGGTTTCTCTATGAGGTCGACCAAGAGCTTCTCTGAGAAAGATGTGTTGCGGCTTGTTGACCAGTTGCTTGTGGCCAGAGATCTCTCTCAACCATTGAAACCCACATTCCCTCCTTTAGATGAACATATATCTCCTCAAACTCCAATGTACACTCCTCCTTTGACTTCCACCCAAGTATCAAAGCCCATTACTCCAACAGCAGCTTCACTCCCTTCTACTCCAATAGTAGATCTCACTTTGTAACTGGAGTTGTCCTTGTGGCCCTCGGTGCACTAGGCATCAGGCTCTTCTCAGACCAGTGGCTGTGCCATGAGGGAGGGCATTCTTGGTTCCACACCAATTTTTTCTACGGCACCCTCCAGGAATTCTCCCTCTCTAATGCTTCATAGTCCTCTTGAGACTCATGGTCTGGGGGTCGGCTCATCAGGGTGGAGTGTGACCCCAGTTCCAAGGTTGTTGTGCTCAGCTTCGGGTTCCCATCCCTCCTTAGGCAGGCTGGCCTCCCAGGCCATAGAGAGGGTGCTTGCCTATGCTGGCAAACCCCACCTGTCAGAGTCTTCTCCCCCCTCTGTGCTGTAACTCTCACAAGCCACAACCGCTGGACACCAGGAACACGGGCCTCAGGTTTCTCCTCCTCAGGAGACCCCCTCTTTGCAGTTTTCTCAGAACCTCCCACTAAGGAAGTACCCCATAAAGTTTCATGCAAGAAGAAGCACATGGACTCCACTGAGGAGTCTTTGACCGATGATACGGACTTTGATGATGGGGAAGGGTCCCCACGGTTACCCTCTGATGAGGTGTCCTTTGGTGACATCCTTGAGATCCTTAGACAGAGGGGTGACCGGAAGTCCTCTAATCCTTCCTCAGAGGAATTCGTATTCCTGCAGGCCTTTTGTGCCTGACCCCCTACCTCCTGGGTTACCGTGCCGGCCAATGAGCTTGTCCAGCTCATCATCCAGCTCGCATGGAAGGCTCCTGACACCCTGGAAGCGATACCGCAGAGGCCTGATAAAATCTTATTGCCCCCAGCTGAGCATCCTCATTGGTCATGAGATCTTCCAGTAGATGCCATGGTGGTGGCAGCTGCAACTAAGAAAGACTTGGCAGAAGAGAGCCAAACTGTCCATCCATGCAACAAGGAGTCCCAGGCAATGGACAGACTAGTGAAGCATGTGTTTGCTTCATTGACCTTCGCCGTAAGGTCTTTGAACTATTTTGATCACTTTACAAGGCTCCAGAGGGATCTTATCAACCAACTCTCTGAAACCTTGGCAGGAACTGTTTTGGATGAGGTCCATGACAATGTAGCTTCTCACCCTAGAGTTCATTTCCAATTCTTCCATGTGTCTTATTTCTCATGCGAAGGAAGGAGCAGCTAGAGCAGCAGGCGTGGGTATAGTCACCAAACAACATGCCTGGATGCGCCTTTATCACTTTGCGGACTCTTTTAAGGCTTCCTTCATGAATGTCCCCATCAAGACCACTTCTTTGTTTGGCCCTAAAGTTAAAGATACTCTGGCAAAGTGTGAACAAGATGGCAAGACCCTATCTGCCATTGGTGTCAGACACTCCACTCCTCAACAATTCAACTCCAGAAATCAGAGTAGTGGGAAGATGTGGTATAGGAAATCACAGGGCTCTTTCCATGATGCACGTGCCGAGTTCTCCCCTAGAGACAGAGGGGGAAAATCCAATGGAAGATGCCCCTTTTGGGGCAGAGAAGGTCCGTGAAACTGGAGTTCCAGAGATTCTTTCTCAGGCCAACCCTATCAGTGCTCCTGAAGCATTGCTCAACTGTTCACCTCTGGAAGCAGTCGGGGGTCATTTTTACTTGTACCCCGCTGCCTGGTGAAACATAACCACCGATTCTTGGGTACAACAGATAATATCCAGAGGCTATCGCATCCCCTTCCATCTTTGTCCAACCTCATCCAGCGTGTTACCTGACATTCCACCCAGTCAAAGGGAAGCAGCAGCACATGAAATCCAAAAGCTGCTACAAAAAACAGTCATCCAAATGGTCCCCCCAGACCAGATAGGATCTGGTTTTTACTCAAGGTTCTTTTTAGTGCCAAAAAAGACAGGGGACTGGAAACCAATTCTGAATCTCAGCACACTGAACAAATTTGTAAAAACAGCGAAATTATGGATGGTCACGGTTCAGTCTATCCTTCCTCTTCTGGAAGAAGACAATTGGATGTGCTCTATAGATCTTCTCAGATGCATATTACCACATAAAAATGGACAAATGCTCAAGAAGATACCTCCACTTCTGCTTAGGAGCCAGTCACTACCAATTTTGGGCACTACCCTTCAATCTCTCTACAGCCTCCAGAGTGTTCACCAAATGCATGGCAGTGGTTATCGCTCACTTGCGACTTCAAGGATTCCAGGCATTTCCATAGCCAGATGACTGACTCCTCACCGCCCCCACCAAGCATCTACTGGAAGAAGCCCTGCACTACACTCTCCTCACAGCACAATGCCTGTGAATTACTATAAACTGGGAGAAGTCCAACACGACCCCAGCCCAGTCTTTGGAATTCATCGGGGTACTGTTGGACATGAGAAATTGCACAGCGTCTCTTCCAGACCACAGGCTTCAAAGAATAAGGCAACAGGTTCAACCGCTGCTCTGTCACCACAAATCTCCCACTCGATCTATACTCCAACTCTTGGAGTCAATGGCAGCCTTGATCACCATTGTTCCTCTAGCCAGATTCCACATAAAACTCCTTCAGTGGTTACTTCTCACTCAGTGGTACCCTCTACAATATCCTTTGTCATTTCAGATTAGTGTAACTCAGAGATGCAAGCAAGATTTACTTTGGTGGATGTCTCAAAATCCCCAACTATGGTCTCACCCCTTCAGCCTCCATCATCCGAAAGCCACGGTGACCACAGATGCCTCCCTGATGGCATGGGGGGGGGGCTATGTCAGGGAAACTCGGTCCAAGGCACCTGGTCAAATACAAAGGCCCTTTTGCATATCAATGTCCTAGAACTGAGGGCGGTGCTACTAGCATTGCAAGTATTTCATTCCATCCTTCTGTCAAGGACTATTGTGATCAAATCAGACAACATGTCAGTGGTCTGGTACATCAACAAGCAAGGAGGCACAAGATCTTACCCGTTATGCTGAGAGGCCTTGAGAATATGGCAATGGGCAATAGCTTCCAACTGCTTTCTAATTGTAATGCACATTCCGGGGAACTCCAATGTGATAGTGGACAAATTGAGCAGGTGCATTCTATAACCTCACGAGTGGTCCCTCAACCCTGTGATAATGGCAAAAATCTTCAACTGCTGGGGCCAGCCTTTCTGCATTCTATTCGCCTTCCCAACCAACTTCAAGTGCAGCAAGTATTTTGCCCTGATCCCCCCTCGGGGCCAGTCATCGAGAGATGCTCTAGTCCACACTTGGCCTGTGGGTTTACTTTATGCTTATCCTCCTCTCCCCCTCATCTCCCAATTTCTGAAGAAAGCATGGCAGTTGAAAAGCAAAGTGATCCTCATTGCTCCATATTGGCCTCGACAAGTCTGGTTCCCCTTCCTCTGGCCTCACCTGCTAGATCATCCATGAATCCTCAATTCATCCCCAACATTGATCTCCCATCCACAGGGTCTGACTCACCCCAATCTAACAACCCTGAAGCTGACAGCTTGGTTTCTCCACTTCCAATGATTGCCAGGCAGGAAAACCTCTCATCCCCAGTGTGCAATATTCTTACTGCATCTCATAAATCTTCCACCAGACTAATTTATCTCAATAAATAGAAAAGGTTTTCTCTATGGGCAGCGAATAAACAGTTAGACCATTTGTCAGCCCTGGTCTCGGTGGTTTTGGAATACTTATCACACCTTTTTTCACTCTGGGGTGTCTCCTCTACTATTCATGTGCATTTAGCTGCCATTTTGAATTTCCACATTGATTTTCAGGACACTTCACTCATGTCACATAGACTCTGTAAAACATTTTTGAAGGGGATTCTTCACCTAAAACCTCTCTTTAGAGAACCAGTACAACCTTGGGATTTGGCCTTGGTCTTGCAAGCCTTAACAGATCCTCCCTTTGAACATGCATCTTCATGTGATTTAAAATATCTCTCGTGGAAAACTTTGTTTCTAATTGCAATCATATCAGCCAGATGCTTGTCAGAACTTCAAGCCTTATGCATCGAACCTCCTTATTTTATCTTCTATAAGGATAGGGTATCACTGAGAACTAATTCTTCCTTTTTACCAAAAGTGGTGCCAGAGCAGTCTATCAACCAATCTATTGACCTTCCAGTATTTTTTCCTAACCACTCTAACAGGGAAGAGTATTGCCTGTACTCCTTGGATGTTCATAGGCATATACGATTTTATCTGGACAGAATGAAATCTAACCATAAATCAGACCAACTATTTCTGGCTTTTTCTGGATCAAGACTAGGTGATCCTGTCTCAAAAGTTACATTGGCTTCATGGTTAAGAAATTGCATTACCTTTATCTACAACAAGAACAATGTCACCTTGCCTCACAGAGTGAAAGCACATTCTACAAGGTCTATGGCAACTTCAGCAGCTTTTCATGCTAAGGCTTCCCTCAATAATATTTTCTCAGCTGCAACTTGTGCCAAACCACACACCTTTATTCTTCATTACAAATTGGATTTGGCCTCCAGAGGTAGAGCTTCTTTTGGCTCCAAGGTGCTCAGGAATGTCCTTCCATGAGGGCCACCCAGGGATACAGTTAGTGGGGGACTCTGTTCCATCAGTAAAGAATGAACAAAGATTAACAACATCAGATAAAGAAGTTATGTCTTACCATAACATTACATCTGTGTTGTTGATCATTCATTCATTACTCCCCACCCTCCATAGGTTCCTGATTGATCTCATATACTCCTTTATTGTAGGTCTGTTATGACCAGAGGTAGTCTCTACTTTTGTCTATCAACTTGCAAACTCAATTTGAGGTAACATGGAGCAGAGCATTTGGGTAGGACCTTGGCTCGAGAGTTTTTGGCTGATGCAAGCTTGATATATGGCTGGCTCAGTTTCAAGGACGGAACCAATAACCCATCAGTAATGAATGAATGAAGATCAACAACACAGATGGAACATTATGGTAAGGCGTAACCTCTTTTTATTGTACTGCACAGCCTGGTGCTGTAGTAAATGTCATTGTACAGTACAGCCTTGTACTGTATTACATGTTATTTTACTGTACATTCTGGGCTGAAGTACATGTTATTGTACTGTACAGTCTGGGGCTGCAGTATTATGTGCTGTGCTGTAGTACATGTTATTGTACTGTACAGCCTGGTGCTTAAGTACATGTTATTGTACTGTACAGCCTGGTGCTTTAGTACATGTTATTGTACTGTACATCCTGGTGCTCAAGTACATGTTATTGTACTGTACAGACTAGTGCTGCAGTACATGTTATTGTACTGTATAGTCTGGGGCTGAAGTACATGCTATTGAACTGTACAGTCTGGGGCTGCTGTATGCTGTGCTGTACTGTACAGCCTGGTGCTGTAGTACATGTCAATGTACTGTGCAAATTACTGCTCAAGTACATGTTATTGTACTGTACAGGCTGGTGCTGCAGTACCTGTCAGTATACTGTATAGCCTGGTTCTTTAGTATATGTCTTTGTACTGTACAGTCTTGTGCTGAAGTATGCAGTGCTATACTTTACAGCCTGGTGATGTAATTCATGTTATTATACTCTACAGTCTGGTGCTGTAGTACATGATATTGTACTGTATAGTCTGGTGCTGTAGTACATGCTATTGTCATGGACAGCCTGGTGCTGTAGTACATGCCAATGTACTGTACAGCCTGGTGCTGTAGCATATGTTATTTACATTACAGTCTGGTGCTGAAGTACATGTTATTGTACTGTACAGTCTGGGGCTAAAGTACATGTTATTGTACTTCACAGTCTGGAACTGCAGTATGCTATGCTGTACTGTACAGCCTGGTGCTGCAGTATATGTTATTTACAGTGCAATCTGGTGCTGAAGTGCATGTTATTGTACTGTACATCCTGGTCCTCAAGTACATATCATTGTACTGTACAACCTGGTGCTGTAGTGCACGTTATTGTACTGTACATCCTGGTGCTCAAGTACATGTTATTGTATTGTACACTCTGGTGCTGTAGTACATGTTACTGTACTGTGAAGCCTAGTGCTATGTACATGTCATTGTACTGTAGATCCTGGTGCGGTAGTACATGTTATTGTACTGTACAGACTGGTGCTGTAGTATGTTATTGTACTGTATAGCCTGCTGCTGTAGTGCATGTTATTGTACTGTAGATCCTGGTGCTGTAGTACGTTATTGTACTGTATAGACTAGTGCTGTAGTAAGTGTTATTGTACTGTACAGTCTGGGACTGAAGTACACAGTGCTGTACTGGGCAGCCTAGTGCTGCAGTACATGGCATTGTACTGTACAGTCTGGTGTTAGTACATGTTATTGTAGTGTACAGTCTGGTGCTATAGTACATGGT
>NC_056729.1:599588363-599605863 GCF_019279795.1 Protopterus annectens
TCAAAGTTTTTGGACTTTGATCATATAATATAGACCTGAAATATGAAGTGGACTGCAGTACTCAACTCTCACAGCTGCAGCCCCATACCATAGGTATAATCTCAGTCCATCCTAGCATCTTTCCCTGCTCAGCCTGAGCTAAGATTAATAAAAACTCAGTCCAGCAGTCATCCTTCCTGTTGGTCAACTTTTGCTTCATCCCTGTTTGGCTGTTCTCCTATTCGTCATTTCTTGCTGCTACCCCGTTGGATAGCTCCCCTCCACAGTTTCAGTGAACTGGTAGCAATTATACACTCTATACTCTCACAGACTCACCTATCTCATGTTCACCCTCACTGGATAGCACAATCCCAATGATCAGGTTTGTGATTTGTTGCCTTCAGCTCATTTTGATGGTGAATTGGGTGATAATCTCACTGACTAAATTTTAGCTTGAATATCAGTCTCTGTTTTTCACCTTTCTACTGGTCTTCTTTTTGAAGCATATGTCCCTTGGTCAGCCTTCTAAATTACTGATTCCAGCTCCTCCTGACAACCCATTGCTCATTCCCAATGTTTATCTTTATTGGTCTTCCTTGGTAACCAACAACTTGCTTTTTTGTGCAAAGATTCTTTTGTATCGATAATATATTGATTACTGTTTGCATTACTCCTGTTATTGATGTGCTTCTTTCTCACTCTGATGAGTATAATTGAGGTGGCACAGCACAGTTAATGTATTCAGACCCATTAAAGATTTTTTTTCCCTTCTGCTTTCTGTCTTTTTATTTTATCTTGGAAAAGATTATTGGAATATGGGATCTGCTGTCTATGGACAACAAATACATTTATTGACTGAAAAGCTTTAAAAACAAATTACACAAGTATTTTGGAGGTATGCTAGGAGTATGGACACCGAAAAAGAAAAGTATGAACTGAAAATAAAAAAAACAAAAACAAAATAAGAACGCAGTAAATAAAAACTGGAACTTAGTGTTTAATAAAGAAATTAAGTACATTGTTGATGATAACCTTAGGGGTTTTTTTTTGGTAAAGGTAAATCAATTAAAAATTCATTGGAATCTAATGTGCTATATAATAAGGTTTCACATCCATTAAATATTATGAATAAATGTGGATGTTGTAGATACTGTAGGTGTATACTTGAGGGACCTTTTGTAGTGAATGAAGGTTTTGATAGGATACTCATTTGCCCAAGGAGATGTAATTGTAATAGAGTTTTGGTCATTTACTTAGCAGCCCATACAGTATGCAACACATTTTATGTTTGAAACTATTAGGAAATTGAAAGAAAGTATAAGAAAGCATTTATATTATATTAAAAATAATAAATCTAGCAATGCCCTGAACAGACATCAGCTAGAATGCAATAAATAAACTATATAACAAAAGGAAATAAATTGTTGTCCAGGACCAAGAAGGAACAGGTTACCCAGTTGGATGCAATTTCTCCTTAGCCTGAACAAGCAAATATGAACACTACTGAAATCTTCTAAAGTAAACTTCAAGTCCAAATTGGCCACATCTACTAGAGATAATCATAAGGACGTCTTCACATATATCTGCAATCTCAAAGGAAGCATCCAGATCTGTTCAGAACTGGTGGTCAAGGATACCACATACACAAATGCTGTAGATATAGCCAACCTACTGGCTGACAGATTCAGCAAAAACTTCACCCCTCTGTCCCAACCATCAGTAAATCTGAACATCTTCACTATCTGCCCCCCCTTATCTCTAGAGAACAGGTCATCATTGCCCTCTCAAAGCAAAAAATACAGACTCCATGGGACTTGATAACATCCCAGGCTGCGTCCTACATGAACTCAGGCATGAACTTGCAGCAGCATTAGGCACCCTATTAAACCAAACCCTGAGTACTGGCTTTGTCCTAGCCAAGTGGAGGGGAGCCACTGTCATCCCTTTACACAAAGGTGCTGCTTCCACCAATCCGGGAAATTATAGACCCATCAGCCTGACTAGCCTGATCTGCAAGGCCATGGAACAGATTATCATGGACCTCATTAACAGGGACACTGGCAACCTCCAAAAACTTGACCTCACACAATTTGGCTTTGTCAAGGGGAGGTCATGTCTGTTAAAGCTGGTGGACTGCTTTGAGACAGTCACCAAAGCCATGGACGAGGGGAAGACAGTTGCACACCACCTACTTTGACCTGGCCAAAGCCTTCGACACTATTTCCCATTCAGGCATAATAGATAAACTCTCTCAACTAGGCATCAATCTATATGTTATCAGATGGGTAGCAAATTGGCTCACTGATAGAACCCACCTAATCAAAATAGAGAAAGCCATCTCAAGTAGTAGACCCGTAATGAGTGGCGTACCCCAGGGATCAGTCTTGAGGCCTCCCTTATTTGGGATATACTTCTCTGAGGTGCAGGCCAAAACCAGTGGGCTATGGTTGACTAAGTTTGCAGATACCTGCAAGCTGGGTGTGGTCATCAATTCCCCAAGTGATGTGGACGTCCTCCAAGAGGGTCTCACCCAAAGAAATGACTGGTGCCAGAAACATGGCCTCAAGATGAATGCCAAAAAATACATCATCATCCCCTTTGGGGAGAGTGATGTCCCCACATATTATCACATTAATAACAACATCCTAAGCACACAATAAGTTGTGAGAGAGTTGGGCAACCAGATTGATAGCAACCTGACTTTTTACCACCATGTTGCTTCCATTGTATGGAAATATTTCTACATGGCCCACCTCATAAGTAAGGGTATCTCATCCAGGGACAAGGAGGCCATTACATCCCTGTAGTCTTTCCTTATAAGGCCAATTATTGAGTACAATGCCCCCTTCGGCATGTACCTTGCAAACCACATGCAGCAGCTGGAGAGACCACAGAGGTTCCTCTCCAGAAGAATCCAGTGCCTCAAACATCTGCCCTACACAGATAGGCTAAAAGCCTTGTCTCTCTACCTCTGTCTGGCATACAAAGCAATCTCAGAACCACCTTGATGGGACTGCTGTATATGTGCAAGTCAAGATCCATTCAAGTAACCTGCATGTGCGACCTCAACCTTGTCTGTGACATCAGTAGGACTTATTGGCAGGACAGACTTGTGTCCCAGAGACTCCCCCATCTATGGAATAGACTTCCTCTCCACCTCAAACATAGTACCTCATTATCCCTTTTCAAGCCCAACCTGGATAACTGGATGGGGAAACAGAAAATACACCCCTGGGATTCCACCTGTGTCCCTGCTGGACAGGAGCATTGGGTGCTGACTTGTCTAAATGTGGACTAAATTCTTGGCTAGGCTTATAAAGGCCCCAGGGCCAATATCATAGCAACTTCGTATGATCCTATGATCCTATGTAATGAATTTAAGAAATTTACATTCTTTGTTATTAATAAAGTGTTAATGTCTAACAGGTGTGGTGATGCTGAAAGTTTTTTAGAATTCAAACAGCTGGTTTGGCAATTAAGACTCAACAGCTCAGTAGCCCTGGATATAAATGATAGTATCCCCATTAGTAATGTGCTTAAGATGAAAGCTGATAAGCTATGTTTGCTTCACAGAGAAATAATTTATTTAAAGTCTAGGTTTTATTATACATATTTACTTATTTATTTTAACATTTGTAGTATCATTAGTGCAATTTAATACTGGATGCATTTTAAGTTAGTCTTGGTAGGGATTTTATGTAGTAGCACTAGTTTTATTTTTGACATTTGTACTTTTAAGATGATTTAAATGTTATTTTTTTTAAATACTGAGACTGGTTAGTGTTTTTTATATAAACTGGTGTTTTTTTGTGTTGTAGCAACTCTGATGAGCTTTTTAGATAATGAATGAAAGGGCTTACTTGTTAGTTTGTGCATTAAATTATATTGTGTGAAGTCAACGTACTGACATTTTTTTTTTTTTTTTTTTTTAAGTTTTATTTTTTGTCTTGCTGTTCTTGGTTACGTTCTTTGATGGATTTGGAACAATGCCTTCTCCTAAAGGGATGAATTTTGAATGTCAATAATCAGTGTTGCCGGTTGAGTGAAGGGTACTGCTACAGGTGATTGCAAAATAAGCTACGACTTTAAGTCAAGCAACTCGTGGAGTTACTTTCTGTTTGACGAGAGGAATAAGCAGTGGAGTGTTTAACAGTGATGGTGTCATCCGTGATGGAAATATTAATTTGAGTACAGCTTTAGACTACAGGAATGGACAAATAAGTTATTCCCAGGGTGTTTCAGGTTCAAACAGATCCTCAGTAATTAACCAAAGGAACATTATTAAGACTGATAACTGGTTATATACACTGGCATTCTCATTTAATTCTTCTAATACTGTTAACAACAGTAGTTTACTGTAGCAATCAGATGATTTTGAGCATAAGCTCTTTAAACTTCATAATTTGCATTCAGAACATTCTTATTTTTATGAATGTTTGCATGTTAAATATGTCTTTAAATGCTTGAGAATTTGGCAAAGGCCCGACGCTGGTGTTGACACAATGTGATTTCCCCCCAGTGCTCTGAATATCAAAGTGAAGAAATTCAATGGGGCATTTGTGCTTTTACGAATTTGGAAATGTCCAAATGGGGAGGAGGTTAATTCACCTCTACATAAAAAAAACTTATTGAACTTTTTGATCAGACTAGGCAGAGATTATTGGAACTGCTCATAAAAACATAATGATACCAAATTAGGACAGCATAACAATGAGATTAAAATGCTTAATGGTTCTAGTAATGCTTGTTTGCTTTTTACTATACATCAGGCTGATTGTAATGACATTATTACTAAAATACATAAGTTTATAGAAGGAAATAGGGTCCACAAAATAAAAGCTGAAAAGGTTATTCAAGACTGACTGGCCCTGTTTTTAGACTTGATGCGACTTTTACTAATAAAGTACCTGCTAATGACAATTTTTATAATGATGGAGATTTTTATGTAGATGAGCAGCCTTTTTTAGCCATTCCCCAAGTTCACTGATTGGAGAGACTAGCCAGTCAGAGGGGAGAAAATCATGTGAATCCCTATTTGGAACCCAAGAACAATTCTCCCTTGAGGAATTGTTGAAGAGGGAAGGGGAAACCCAAGAAACATTGAAAATTTGTCTTTGAGAATGTTTTGGAAAAACTTATTTAAGTAAAAATTGATTTAATATTTTTAATGTATCTACCATGGAAGTGTCTGATGAAATTTTAAATGCTTTTTAAAAAGGTTTTAACTTTGCACCCACTTTTAGATTAGTTGCAGTAAAAGCCCTGATACAACTTAGGCTTTTTACTAGGAGTTTAAATCTCAGGTAATTTTCTTCTGATAGACCTAAGACTTTGGTTGAACCTGCTGAATGTTTTTCTTGAAACAGTAACTCTGTGCCACAAGTGAATCCTTGGGTTGCATTATTTGAAACAATTTGTGAGGATCAATTTAGAGAAGTATCTAAACAGAAATTTCAGATTATGCAAAACCTTACAAGTAATGAAATACATTGTCTAACTTGAACTTGTAGGAAACAAAACTATCCAGGTTATGAAACCGGATAAGGGTGGAGGGGTCGTAATTATGGATATTGCTGATTATTCAAGTAAAATGTTTTTATTACTGTCAGATGAATTAATATACAGAAGAATACCTAGGAATGAGATAAATATTGCTTGCAATAAGTTGGATTTCATCCTTAATGATTTGTTATTACAAGGGGTAATAAGTTATGAAATGTTTCAATATTCAAAGGTGTCTGAACCCTTTATTCATTCTGTATTCGGTATTCCAAAAATCCATAAATGCCAAAGAAGCAACCACGACTTAGACCTATAGTGGCAGCAGGCAACTCAAAAACAGACCCTCTAGCAAAATTTATTGATGGAAAAGGCAAAGAATTACTAGACACAAAAATGAATATTTTAAAGGATTTATGGCACTTATTAACAAATTTGAATTTTATAAATTTTGATGAAAGTGTTTTATTTTATTTATTTTATTTATAATATTTTATTTTATTTATTACAGTCAGTGTTGTAAACCTGTATACTGTTATACCTCATACTAAAGGTACTGAATGGTTTATGTCCCCTATTTACCCTGTAACAAATGAATCTTCCACCATGGACATCCAGTTTCTTGTGTCACTGCTCAAATTTCTGTTGGCTAACCGTTTCATTTTTTTGTTTTTTGAGGGTAAATATTTTCATTAAATGTCAGAACTAACCATGGGGGCACCATGTGCCCCATTATAGGCAAATGTTGTTTTTGGCTAAATGGGAGGAGACACATGTATTTTCTTCTGAATTTGCCCCCCTACTACTTGCCTATTACAGATTTCTGGGTGACATATTGATTCTGTGGAAGGGATCTTTGGAACAATGGAGCAATTTGTTTGGGAAGTTGAATGAATGAACTATTTTTTTGAAGTTTACATACAGTATTGACTCAGATATGATTAATTATCTAGATGTTTCTATTTTTAAGAATTTTAGGTTGAAATGTTACACTTCTACCATTTATCACAAAAAGAGTTTTTTCTAATTCTTATTTTCATTTTGATAGCTGCCATCCCCTACATCAAAAAGGGGTATGGGAAAATGCTAAATTGTACTTCTATCTAGGTTAATTATCATGGATGATGTTTTAAAGTTGAATTAGAGCATCTGTGTGTTTTATTTTTGGACATGGGATACTCACAATCTTTAATCTATGAGGTTATGGAGGAAATTTTAAAAGGTCAGGTGGATAGGTTTGCATCTATTCTTAAATCAAGAGTAGGATATAATACTAAAAATGCACAAGGACAGTATATAATTGATAATAATTTTAAGACAAATTTGGATAGTCCATCTGTGGTAATTTCCTATAATAGTGATGTCCAAAAATATGTTACTTCTGTAAAGAAAAAATTGGAACTTAGTGTTTAATAAAGAAATTAAGCACATTGTTGCTGATAACCCTAGGGTTATTTTTAGTAAAGGTAAAGCAATTAAAATTTATTGGAATCTAATGTGCTATATAATAAGGTTTCAAATCCATTAAATATTATGCGTAAATGTGGATGTTGTAAATACTGCAGGTTTATACATGAGGGATCTTATGTTGTGATTGCTGGTTTTGATAGGACACTCACTGGCTAGGGAGATGTAATTGTAGCAGTGTTAGGGTCATTTATATGTCAACTTGTACATTGTGCAATGCATTTTATGTTGGGAAAACCAATAGGAAATTGAAAGAAAGTATAAGACAGATTTATATGAATATACTGATATAAGAAATTTACATTCTTTATTATTGATAAAGTGGTAATGTCTGATAGGGGTGGTGATGTTGAAAGTGTTTTTTAGAATTCAAAGAGTTGGTTTGCCAACTAAGACTCAACAGCTCAGTTACTTCAGATATAAATTATAGTATCTCTATTAGTAGCATGCTTAAGATGAGAGCTGATAAGTTATGTTTACCTCATAGATAAATAATTTATTTGCAAGTCTAGGTTTTATTATACATATTTACTTATGTATTGTTTAACATTTGTAGTATTGTTAGTGCAGTTTAATGTTGGATGCATTTTAAGTATGTCTTGGTAGGGTTTTTACATATTAGCACTAGTTTTGTTTGAGTTATTTGTACTTAAGATTATTTAAATGTTAATTAATTAAATACTGTGATTGGTTAGTGGATTGTATATAAATTGGTGTTTCTTATGAAGTCTTCAGATTATGGATGAAAGCATTTAGTTGTTGGTTTATGCATT
Organism: Protopterus annectens; assembly: GCF_019279795.1. NCBI lineage: Eukaryota > Metazoa > Chordata > Ceratodontiformes > Protopteridae > Protopterus > Protopterus annectens. The sequence goes on from NC_056729.1 coordinate 599,596,082, forward strand.
AAGTTATATTGTGTAAAGCCATTGTACCAAGTTCTTTTTTTTAAGTTTTATTTTTTTATTGTGGTTCTTGGTTATGAATTGAATATTACCACCTTTGCTAAATTCAGCCAAAAAGACTTCTTCAGCTATGTCAGACATCATAGACGTAATGTCCACCAATGGACTGAACTAGTATATAACAGCAACACATATTCATCTGATGAGGGCATAGCCAAAATATTAGTGGAGAAATCCAGCTCAGACTTCACTCCCATATCTCCCCCCTTACATTCCTGAACATATTATTGTAGCCACACCCACAGCCTCTGATCACTTCAAATCAAGTCCTGCCATCACAAGACACTGTCTAATAAACTTGCTAGTAGGCCTATTCAATATGAGCTGCTCCAGTCATTTAATACCACAGATGTGGGAAACTATTAAAGTCATCCCACTTTACAAAGCAATCCCACTACTGACCTTGGAATCTACAGACCTATAAGCCTCACCAACCGTCTCTGTAAATTAGTGAAACACATCATTGTGGAACTTAATTAAGAAGTACATTGGCAGTCTAAAAGCCCTGGACTCAAACCAGTTTGGGTTGTTAAAAGCAGACCCTGTATGCTGGACCTCGAGGACTTCTTTGAGTAAGTCAATGATGCATTAGACACAGACAATTTCATGCTGTCTACCTGGTCTTAGAGCAATTGATACCATCCCACATTATGTCATTATCAGTAAGCTTATTAAACTAAATATAACCCCCTATGTTTTTCACTGGTTTAATGACAGAACCACATATTATTAATGTGGGAGGCACACTCTCATCAAAAAGAGTCATTACCATTATTGCTCCTCCCCCAGAACAATGCTAGAAACACCTCTTTGGTATTTACTCCTGCAATATCAAGGCAAATGTCAAGGATTTTTTGCTGACAAAGTTTGCAGATGACTGCAAACTCAGAGCTATCATAAACACCCCATCTGATTTCCAGATTACCGGGGGGGCCTAACTTGTGCAAAAAGTGGAGTCTGGGCCACAGCTTTAAACTAAATGCCAAGAAATACTGTACTGTGCTCTTTTGCAAACCTGGGCATTAATGCACCTACTGAATATGTGACACCTCTTTGAATGAGTCACTCTTTGAAAAGTGACTCAGTCATTAGTGACCTGGGCACTTTTATTAATAATAAAGTATTCTTTGACTGTCCTGTATCCACTGCTGTTAGACTGATTACCAGAGGTATATTTTCTACATCTGAGGAAGTTATCTTTCATCCCTACTCCTCCATAATCAGAACCGTAATAGAAAATAATGCCTCCTTTGGTATGTACTAGTCTAAACATATGGCTCACCTTGACAGAACAAAGTGTTTCCTCACTAAGACAATCAAGGGCATGCCTTCCTTGTGCCATGCAGACGGATATAAAATGCTCTGCTCTGTCATTTCTTCTGTTTCCCACAGACTTTTGAGAGGGGACTTCTGTCTAACATACAAAGCCTTGAAGGATCCAGTCTTGTGTCAAATCCTAGAGATCCACAAAACAAGTAACACTCTAAAAACCTGCTCAAGACAATTAAACTTGCTCAGAAATATAAATAGGATATGCTGGTGAGATAGACATCACCCTCTCAGAAAATTTCTCTTTATAGAATAGACTTTCCTTAGACTTCAAAACAAGTAGCTCGCTGCCCTTCTTTAAGCACACCCTGGATGAAGGGATGGGTAAATGTAAATACACTCCATAACTGACTCATCAAAACTTCATTGAAAGTGGCCAAAACTACGTAGTAATTATTCATGTTTATGGATGACTAATAAATTTCCATCTTGTTGATAGGCTACAACTGACTTAATGGAATCACAATAGCCTAATCTACAAACGTACGCAATCTCCTTGCTTGAATTTTTTATTTGAACTGATGTTTGTGTGTGTGAGAATCCTGCAGTGTCTCTGTGTCTTCTACTGTATAGAGAAAGCATTATTTGACTGTGGATTACCTAGCAGATGCGAATAGGCAATGCAGTTTATAAGGATTTAACCCTAACTGAAGATCATTCCCTTTCATGTCTACAAGGATTTAACCCTGATTCAAGCTCATTGCCCTTTCATGTACATCATCTGCATCTTATTCTAGACTGGTTAAACGTGTCTGACATCCCTTTGTGACCATGTTACAAGACCTGTTGGCCTTTCCTTTAAGAAGATCTGCCTACTCTTACATGGTAGAACAACTATACACAACTATGCTCTGGCAAAAAGTTGCAAATTTCAGGAATAACATTTTATATTTTATTACAATTTTTCCTGCTGTGTGGCTAGATATGTTTGGCAACATGCTGAAAAGAACTACATGCATAGACTTTATTGTGTGAGCATATCCAGTTTGAGATACCGTGTACTTTTGTATTACACTGTAGTTGTGCTATCTGATACAGGAAGACATTTTTCACCTTCCTATATCCTGGATAGGATGCATAAAACCAACTGGTGCATAGCTGTTGCTATGTTGCAGTGTCATATGAGGTAAAAGCCTTGGAGTTCCATAGGACTGCATTTAAAGTGTACATGCAAAAACATTCATACACTAGTGAACACCTGCAAGACTTATGGGCACAATAGGCAGACCCACCCACCTGCTCTGACATAGATAGGATCCAGCCCTAGTACTATGTTTTATTGTTTGTTTTTTTCTGGATGTTTCCTGTAATATTACCCTTAGACAATCTCACCTACTTCCTGAAGATCATGCAAAGTTGTGAAAGTGCAGTACAGTATGCTCTGAAGGATCAGTAACAGCAGATAGGAAAATGCTACATTGCAATTGCACACTATCAGCTGAAGCAGCTAAGATCTATTAAAGTCTTCTAGACACACCTGATGGAATCAAATAATATATGAATTTGGGAAAAAGGGCAACACAATCTGATAAACAATGTAAGCATCCAGGATTCAGTGGTGGAGAAGGCTGTTTGAGTTTTGAGTTGTAGTTCTGAAAGTGAGTCAGCTGAAAAGATAGAGTCCAGGAAAAATATCTAGCAAGGATTTTCCGAAAGAGCACTTACTCTGACTCATTCCTACTCTACACTAGTTTTCACCTGCTGCACCAGAAGAGGAGTGTAGTGAAGGGCCAACTGGTATGAGCAGCCAGGATGACTTCGGAGGATGACCACTTCTTTGAGGAATGTGAACTCTTGAAGTCCATGTTCCTCAAGAGGGGGTACCCCATTGAGTTGATTACTGACCTTATAAGGGAGGTGAGTAGCAATAGGGCCTCTGGCCACTTCAGACCCATCCTCTCCCAAGAATGGACAGCAGCTCACACTTTTGAAACCAACGTCTCAGTAGAGATAGAACTGAGTAACCCTGTAGTTAGGAATAGTATTGGACCACAAAGGGAGCAAAACTGTTTGAGATTTGTGACTACATTCTCTTTAGATTATGAAGCCCTGATTACAATACTGGGCAAAAACTGGCAGTTGTTACTGTCCGATAGGGCTAAGGGAGACAAACCACTGGTCACCTGGAAAAAAGGAAGGAACCTAAAAAAACTTACTGAACGTAGTAACAGCACTTTCAGAGGCACCCCAGGAACATTTAAATGTGAGGCATGTAACCAGTGTCGACACATTGCTACAGGGTCAAAATTTATTATTAGGGGGTGAGACTATTTCCTGAGGAACAGGTTTAACTGTAACTCCAAAGCTTTAGTCTATGTAGCATTATGTCAGTGCTGCCCTAGTTTTTATGTAGGCAAGATTGATTGTAGGTTTAAGGAGAGGATTTATGAACATGTTTATTACATTAACAAAAGGAAAGTGGAGAACCCACTAGCTACACACTGCACTGAAAACCCTAACCACAGTTTCAAATTTAAGGCCATCGACTCAATTGAGATGAATAGTAGAGGAGAGGCGTCTACACTTATGTTGGAGAAATTGGAACTTTTGTGGCAGCTTAGACTCAATGCATACTTTCCACCAGGCTTGAATGAAATGACTTCTATTCTATGTGTGCTAAAACTAAAGAGCCTTAAGAGATAGTAGCTGCACACACACTATTTTTGTTGGATGGTTAAATAATAGATGCTCATTAGCCCTAGGGAGGTTACAATTGCTAAGTTGCACGCACCTTTTATAGGTTAAAAGAAACATTGCACAACACAGTTTTTTATGAAAAGATTACTACTTCCACGGGTCACTGAACATTAGTTATAAGTAAAGTGAACTAACTACGATTTTAATTAATACTATTTAATTTACTATATGTTCTGTTAGAAGACAACAGAACTTTGTTTTTTTATAAAACTAAGGCACGCATTTTACCTAACGACAACAAAAAACAAACTGTTTGACCAGTATTTTAGGATTACACCTTTAAATTATGTGACTGTGCTTAACTGGCTTCATTGTATTAACAAGTATGAGTCACTAGGATAGAACTTAAACTTCTTTTTTCTTTCTGAGCACTATTGTCTGAAAAAGTTAGGAGAAGTGTTTCCTACGCTTTACACTTTGTGACTTGGATTCTGTGCAGTCAGATCGTTTTTAACTTTTGCTTGGCAGTTACCGGAGTGTGCACCGGACTACTGATTGCTGTAAGCTTGTTTTACTCAGCTATTAAACCTTGTTGGACTTTGCAGTGTATGCTCATCTTGTCTTGTGCCTAGAAGGAGCAATGTTATTTGTGTTGTCATTGTCCTTAGGAAAGTTAGCAGTAATGTCAGTTCTACAGTCTATAAAAAATGAGTTAAAGAGAGCTGCTATTTCATCTGAGACTTTGTCAGGATGTGGACAGGGATTATTTTTTGTGCCAGGATTTAGGAGAGATGAGATGGAATTCCAGAATTTTTTTAGGGTTTTGTTTGTGGTTGGACTGTAGTTTAGTGTAGTAAGCTTTTTTTGTCTTTATGTACTAGTTTTTTTACCTGATTGCAAAGCTGTTTGAAATATACCAGGGAGGCTTGGTTTTTGTTAGTTTGATAATGTTTCCATGCTTTACCTCTTAGATGTATCTGAGCTTTAGTAGATTTGGACAGCCACGGGGCAGATTTAGTTTTGATTTTTTCTTGCGAAGAGGTGCAAGACTGTTTAGTGTGACTAGGAATGTAGAGTTGAAATAGTCAACAGCATTATCTAAGGGGGGAGTATTAAGCATGTGCCAGTTAATTTGTTTTAGTTTATTAGAAAACATGAGAGGGTCAAAGGTAGTTAGATTCCTTATAAATTTGTCCTGGTGTTGATTTTGTAAGGCTGATGCAGAGAGGCAGATAAAGGTGGGGACATGGTCACTAAGAGAATTAGGGAGTGTGCCTGCTTCAGTTATTTTGTTGGGGTGGGAGGCTAGAACCCAGTCTAGTATGGATCCTGTGGTGTTATCTTTGGTTGACCTAGTAGGGGTGTTTATGAGATGAGTAAATTTATATTGATGGTAGGGGAGTTGGAGGTCAGGTTTGACCAGTTGATGTTTATGTCACCTAGTATAATGGTTTTGTTTTTTATGTTTGTAGAAATCCAGGTGAGGATGTCTTCTAGTATGGAAATATTGTTTCCAGGGCGTATGTAGGGAACTATGATACAAAGATTTTTGTGGTGGTTTAACTTTAGGAAAGCAATAACAGAATAAATGAAGGCAGTAAAATTCCACAAATAAGCCAAACTAGGAGCACCAAAGGACCATGACATGTTCTCTGGCAAATACTTTTATTGGTGTAAAATGAAATTCAGATATCACACTTAAAAAACTTGTATGATTTTAGCACTTTCATCTAGAAAAACATGACATCATCAGAACCATGGGTCTGATGATGTCATGTTTTTCTAGACCAAAGCGCTAAACCATACAAGCGTGATATCTGAATTTCATTTAACACCAATAAATGTATTTGCTGGAGAACATGTCCTGGTCCTTTGGAGCTCTTGGTCTGGCTTATTTGAGAAAGCAATGGTTATTTCAGCTTTGGCGAATTGAGGGATAGGATTGATATGGGGGTACAATGGTGAGAGACTTAGGAAAGATTATTGCAACTCCGCCTCCTTTTTTGTTGACCCTATCAGATATAATGGTTTTGTAGCCGGGGGGGGGGGGATTCAGAATCTTTAATCTGGGGTTTAAGCCAGGTCTCTGTGATGGATATGATGCCAGGTTGATTATAAGTGATCCAGGCATGAAAGCTAGAGATTTTGTTGCAAATGCTTTGAGAATTTACAGTTACCATGTAGATGGATTTGAGAGAGTTGGATGGTGTTGGGCCAGGGTTTGGATGAACATCTCCTGATAAGGGTAAAGTAGTGAGAGCGAATATATAGGCCCAAGGTTCTTGTTTTGTGGAAGCGTTGGTGCTGTGTTGATAAGGGGCTTTGGTATTGTGGAGTTTGAGAGTGATGTGGATTTTGTTTATGAGGGGGATGAGTTTTAGTTTGTAGTGGAAGAGAGGATTTATTAGGTAGAGGTGGGGAGATATGTTGGTATAGCTAGCAAGTTTTTTGAGAATTGTGGTGGATGTGGTAGAATAATGTGGTGAGAAGGAGATAGGTTTGAGGGTTGTGACATGTAGTTAGGGACAGAGAACTAAGGAGAGAAGTGTCAGGGTTAGGAAGAGTGTTATGGGTGATTGCATTGTGGCTGAATTGGATAAGTATTAATGGTTAAGAAGTATGTTTTAGTGGGATTGTATAGGAGATGAATGTTGAGCTATAGGAGTTCCTTTACATGAGTTTGTAATGTAGTAGTGAGCTGGGTAATGTAGGGGATGGGTGTGTGACTGAGTGTGAGAAATGACGTGGAAAGATAGGGGGTGTGGAGAAAGTATTTGGAGGGGAAATGAAGGGATAAGATTGGTGTATTAGTATTAGTGGTCAGGGATAGTGAAGTTTAAGTGTAGAGGTAGAGGGGGTTTGTGGGAATAGGGGATGGGGTAGAGAGCCGAGTGGACCCAGAGGGCAAAAGGAGCGGGCAGCAGCTGAGAGTCCAAGAGAAGCAATCAGTAAGCTACTACCTTCAAATCACTCTGTATGTAATTTACAAAACAAAAATAGATGTGAGGCTTTCCTTTCCCCTGATTAATGTGTTTTATTTACTGTTTTTAATTCAGAATAAGTATGGCACTGGCTATGTGTCTGTTCCTGGGTGACAAAGTGAAAAGAAAGAGATTCAGTAGCACTAGTTCCTTATTGGGTAGAGGTAAAATGAGCCCAATGCCAAACAACAGAAAAGAGAAATTTAAAAGCAATTAAGGTGGTAGGGGAGCAGGTAGGGAAAAAGAGAAGGCTGACTCGGTGATGTAGAGACCAATTAAGGATGTTTCAATAAGTGTTTTAGTAGAGCTGAGGTTCTAAACAAACATTATTTGGTGTCCGTTGCAGAAAGTTACAGGTGTCCATGGTTTTCAGGGCAGTACTGAGTAGGGAAAAGTTCCGATAGGTATTTCCCATGGAGATTCACTGAAAAAATAGATATAAATTACTATAGGATATGGTTACACAGATTTGGAACAGGCACTTATGGTTTAAAGGTTTGAACAATGGACTTCATATAGTTTTTTCATCACTGTTTGTGCAAGCACACCTGCTCCCTAGATGTAGACAATTATTCCTCTTTGCTCTATTTCTAAGAAATCTCTGAATGGTAGCTGGTTTTGCTTGCCATTGTCCTTCAAGGGAGTTAGAATCTGTTTATTGCGTACTATTCATCTCTGTGGTACGGTGCAATAGAAATACTCTCCATACAGAAGTGTAAACCATAGCAGTGTGGATTATTAGCCATTGCCTGCAACTAACTGCTTAGTAATGTTATGATGATCACCATGTATTTTCACAGATGGATCAAATTCAATAAGCCGCCCTTCGTGCGTTGTGGTTCCACATGTAAATCACTGTCAGGGGAGATACTCAGACAGCTTTATTGGCATTGTTTCTTCATACATGGCTCAGTACAAGTACAGAAATGCATATCCTCAATTGGTCTGTAGATCAATGTGTTCTATGAAATGCAGAGGGAACAGGTATGATATTTTTTCTGAATAACTGCCTTATGTATTGTGGACCATGTTTGTGAATACCAACCAAAGACATTTGCTTAGATTCATTATTCATTCATTAAAATCTGGACACAGTACTTCACAAAATATAACTACTGTGAGATATTAAACAATACATTATAAGAAGTTGTTATAAACCTATCTTAAATAGATCATAACTGAAAATCATCATCAACCCTGTTTAGCATGAAGTTGGATTATCATCATCTTTTACCACTTCTTTCAATTCAGAAACACTTTCCTTCCTTCTTTGACAGCCATGTCCATCTGTCACAGGCCTTCTATCATGCAACCTCTCCATCTCCTCTTGCCTTCTTCCTGCCTCTCCCAAATCTGCTTTACCAAGTTGTCTTCTGTCTTCCTGCATGTTTGACTAAACTGACATAATCTGTTCTCCCCTATCTTCTCTGTAACTGGGGTTACTTTGGTTTCTTCTGTTATGTCCTCCTCGGTTTTTCATCTGTCCACAGTGTGCAGCCTGCTTCATCTCTATCATCTCAAGCTTTTTCAGCTGCTCTGCCTTCACTGCAATGAATTCTGTGACACACAGAACCACTGGTTGTGCCAGTATTTTGTATATTTTACTTTTCAATTTCTTTGGCTTTCTACTGTTATTCCTACTCCTGACACTTTGCATTAGTTTTCTGCAGCACCTCTGATTCTAGTTTTGACCTCCTCAATCAGATTTTCCTTCTCTCAACTACACCTCTCAGATATTTTGAAGCTGTTAACTTGTTCTCCTATTTTCCCATATATCTTAAGTTTCAGCTTCTTCTGATTCCCCCCATTTTTGCTGCTATGATCACTGTCTTTATTTGTAGCCATTCCTGTTCAGAGTCTGCTTGTAGTACTACATCATCTGCTTGCAGAAGCTGTGTGTTGATTGGTCCCTTCAGATCTTTTCGCTGATGCAGTACATCAGCAGTAAGAAGAGGAGTGGGCTTATATCTGAGCCCATAATGCAGTCCCACTCCCAACAGGTACTTTGTAATTAACACACCTACCTAACTACATAAGAAAATTTAAAAAATCATTCTATTTCCTGTCCACAGAGATAAAGGGTATCAAAATGTTCACTACTTTTACTGAAACTTCACTACTTTTACTGAAACTTCACTACTTTTACTAAAACTGTGTTAGGGACAACAAAATTCTGTTTAGTCTTAAATAGCACACCGGGAAACAGTGTCACCACTTCTAATATTTATTTTACAAACATAAATTGAAACAAAAATGTATATGCATACTTCTAAGCAGATAAATTGTGCAGATTACTATACTTTGAATGCAGACAGAGTGGAAACTTAATTGTGAAACGCATACATTACCTTATGTTTATAAACAGCCAGGAGAAATGATTGGACAGATGACAGTCTACCAGGCAGTGAAACAGAAAAGTGCATTTCAGAAATTAATTAAAAATCTAATTTAGTCTTTAAAACTCTTCAGCATTGCATAGTTCTTAGTGATGGAATATTTTTTTTCAGAAATCATCAAATCCTGAAAGCCTTAAGTAAAGTACAAAATCACCGAGAGGCAGGCATATATCATTAAAATGGCAACTGCATTTTTTCTCTTCTTGTAGAGAATAAACCACGGTTTGTATTTCTGTTTAACACATGGTTAGGTATACAAAAATATGTTTGTTAGAAAGTCTGCCATATGGTCAAACTAACCATGACAGATAATACAGAATTAAAATCAATTGTTTTGCATTCTTATCTGAAAACGAAAACTGTCAACTTGGGAATGGTGAAA
>NC_056729.1:599608363-599871010 GCF_019279795.1 Protopterus annectens
GAGGAAAGGGAAGAACATGGAAGGCAAACATCATGCTGGAAGACAGGGTGGGCTGAAGACTGCCATTCATGTGGTGTCAAGCTGCCAGCCTAGCACCGCCACTATCACCACCTACTCCAGCTCTGCTGAGTAATGTACTGTCACCAAAGAGGGTGAGACAAAGGATTCATGTCTATAGATCAACACCACTTCCTCCAAAACCAAAAACTCTGAAAATGTTTCACCAAAAGCAATTTCATTGAAATTCAGAGTTAATCTTTTTTTTGCAGGGGGCCAAGTACCAGTGCACCCCCATGTGGAGGGATACCCACCACCACCAAGCTAAAATATATCTACTATGAAGTTGCACAGCAGGGGAAAACAAAACATTCTCCACTATCAGAGATAGCTGTTTTCTAATATAATGTTATTATTTACTCAAAGGCAATATAAATCAAGGACTGAACTACAAGACAGAAGGACATAATTGCAGGCAGTGCATCGCAACAGGCAGGAAATAAGGGATTTTTAGGCATTCGTCATGTGTGTATCTAGGAGAACGTTGCATGTGGTATGATGCATGACCGCAGGGACCATGGAAAGTGAACTGGAACACCTCCAGTGTAATGTTGTACAACACACGGACATGGAAAGATATTGCAGACATGGCCCAGTCTACAGATGCCTACAGGGTAATATATGCACTATGCCAGTGTGACACAACAACAGCTGCCAAAAGAGTGGCCTGAACATGGGCACCATTCAGAAGCTGGCAGTCACACAGTTAATTATGCCAGCCTGCAGTACACTATTTTATATGCTGTGTGGACACATGCCAAGGGTATATCATTTCGAACTGGTACTGCCATGGGGCTTGGAGGGAGCAATGCATGCAGTGTGCCATATAGTCTGACATGTGCACCCTGTATGAATGGAAGGGCTGTGACAGTACACATAGCAATGTAGAGGGACAAAACTATGTGTGCAGTAGAGTAAGGCACATGGCATGCTGGAGCGACAAGCAGAAACAGGTACATGATCCCCATCCGAAAAACATAGGAATCTCACACAGATTAGGTGGGTGGAACAGCAAGGTGGCCTGCATGTAAAGGGCATATATGTTAGGAGGTGTGCAGTCCTGGTGGGTGGGGGGTTCCACTACTTGCAACAATATAACAATACACAGTTATTTTGGTATAGCTATATACTGGGTGCCCTATTACCAGTATACATTTACCTCTGCATCTGGGAAGTAATTGCATGTACCTCGAAAAGATCAGCCATTTCTCCGCTATTTGCCTAGGAGCTAAAAAACATAAAAGTATGAAATGAACATGAATCTCATATCTTGCATTCAGCTGGGCAGTAACTACATTACAATAAAATGGCCCTGTTGTGTATAATTACTTTAGAACCCAGGAGCACTTTTCCTAACCTATTCTTCCCACTGGTGAAAATGGTCAAGTTGGTGCCTGTTTAGGCCACTTGAGCCAGTGATGACTTTTAAAGCAGTTAATGCACTGGCAAGGCAGTGCCAGGCATCCACCTTATACTGGGGACCCTCATAAGAAGTTCCCAGTGGGTGCTGCTGGTCATCTCTGTACATCAGAGACAGAAATTTTAGATTCCTTCTTGCAATCAGTGCCCTCAGAAGCCATAGCCCCTTTTCAGGTGACAACCTAGAGGAATATGGTGGCACATTATGATTAATGCACATTGCAGGAATTGAATGGCATGCACTAATGGACACCAAAACAGTGTGACAGTGTGCAACACCCCCATATAGTGGTGCATACATGCATGTTATGCCATGGCAGTGTTTGCACTGTGAATGACACAACAATATGCTTGTGTATAGCCTGATAACTCACATCTGATTCCTTTATTGCTCTTTAGCACCGCTTAATAAATCCTTTGTCTCGCAGGTATCAGTGACTCACCCACACATGTCCAATACACTTCATGGCCATTCATGTAGATGCATATTTAGGTACGAGCTTCATAGTGAGTTCTTAGCCCAATGCACATTGGATAAAATGTGCAGTTTGGAGACCCTTACCCTTGATTGGCTCATTAGTATAACTGCTGTGTTAACAGCAATGAAATTGTCCAATAAATACAGCCCCATCCATTACAGGATTCATCTTGCTATGGAATTTTTTAAAGTGAAGGAAAGGAAGAGGAGACAACAGACTACACTCGTTGAGGCTGCATGTTTCTACAACAGCAGTGGTAATTGTCCAGGCTACTGTGTTGGTGAAATATGTGCTATTGTCGTGTGGTAGGGAGGGGAGTTGATTGACATCTTACTGTTTAACTGGGTTAGGGTCCACAGTAGAGGTTGATAGTAGGTTAAGACATTTACTACCACAGTGCTTTAATCATATCAGCATGTGATATGTTTAGTAGAGGTGAGGGATAAAGGCCTTCAACAGGGGACGAGAGTGGGACAATTGTTCTTCAAAATATGTCTCTCTGTTGCTGGTCGGTCTTATATTTTCAAATTGTTTCTTTTGTTTTTTGGGAGGTGAAAGATGGGAGTTACTTTTCAAAATGTTTCTCTCTGTTATTAGGAAGATTGCCTTTCAAAATGTTTTGCTCTGATGATTTTTTTTTTAGGGGGGTGCTTTTCAAAACAATTTTTTCTAATGTTGTTTGGAGTGAGACTGTTTTTCAAAATGTGTCTCCCATTTGCTGAGAGAAGTGGTGGGGGTGTTGATTTAAGTTTCTCTATGCTGCTGTTTGAGGAAGGAAATTGCTTTTTAAAAAGTGTCTCTCTGTTGTTTGTTTAGTGTGGAAATTAGAGTCTAAAGGCAGTGATATGGACTGTGGTGTTTTAATGCAACATGTGGTGGTGCGAAGATGCTCATGGTCATTACACAATGAATATGTATGGCAGTCATGCAAGAACAGGCTGATGCTATAACAGCCATTGTGGAGCTGATTGGTTTGGAACATGTATATGTACCACAATACATGGGGACCATACCACATGTCGAAAATTGATTATTGGGAGATGGCTTTGAGTGGGCCTCACCCTTGTGTTGTGCTGCACATCTGAAGACCAGGGCACACACCAGATGACATTTGTCAAACTGCAACTGTACCTGTTGTTTGTTTGAAAATCTTAGGACTAGGGATAGTAGGGGGAACACCAAAAGGCAGACAGGTATAGAAGCAACACTTGTTTTAAACCATGGCCAATTGGAACAGACAGGACTGAGGTGAAAACAGCTGTAGCCATCTATTTGAGTAAAGGAGGACAGATGTGTGATTCTGACAGACATGATACAGAGCAAACAAGTACGCATGTAGTGTAAACCAATCATATTGCTATGGCAGGTTTCACAGGAACATGCTGTGCAATATGGTGTGATAAAAGCACAGCTGTAACTGCCTACAGACATCTTGTCCATGGCTGCAACCTTCAGACGTGGCCTGATCCTATGGTTGGGTCAGACACTGTATAAGCTGTGAACTGTGATATGGACTACTGTCATGTGAGTGTGGCAGATTATCACAGGCAAACAGCTCAACATATGTCTAGATTCACATTTACACAGTTCCAAAAGAAAGAAAATGAAGGGAGACATTCTTCCAGGCAGAGACAGTGATTTTGTTACAGGACAGCATGAACAGGCTGACAGATCCTCCTAAATAACAGGATTAACTGGGCTTTCTATGAATGTATACTAGGACCTTGCTGTACAGGTAAAACCTGTTAGTGACCATAACAGATCACAACATCAAATACACCTTAGGATCCCTGACCAGATGTATCATGATTGCACCTCTACAGTTAACTCTGCATGAGAAAGGATGAATATGGGGGGATCTGCCTCCACAATCATCTCTTACAGTCACAGAGGATTACCTGGTATCTCTATTTGGGGTGACAAACCAATCCCTTGTACCCAGTAAATGCCCTAATATTGTCGGAGAACACCCACAACCATGGGACCATGGGAGTCAGTGAATGATGCCTAGGTGTGTGTGCTCTGATATACACACATATATATATATATATATATATATATATATATATATATATATATATATATATATATATATATATATATATATATATATACACTATGCCACACAACATGCCAAAGACAGAAACAGTCACAAAGTGATTAATGGTCACATAGTCACTAAAGCTACTTCATGGCTCAAGCTGGAATGCAAGTCTAAACAAGTTAATCTAGCCCATATTTTTTGGATACCAGTCTGTTTTACAGCTGTAGCATCACTGGAATCTGAGACTGGCACAAAGTAACACTAATAAACTAGGGTGTTTATCTCTCTGCTTTGGTGAAAGGGACCTCCACCATGGATGTTGGCATGTCTGATGTCAAGGAAATGCCTGAGGCTGACAGTTATGGGTAGCCACACAGTGGTGTAGTCTGTGGTCATAATGCGACTATCAAGTATGGGTACCTTGGTGGGTATATCACTCTGCTTTCCACAGACACAGCTCAATTGCCTATGCAATGCACCCTTCAAGTCACAGGATACTGTTGTAAGACATCAGTTGGTATATGCTGCAGCCCAAGAGTGGGTGCTGGCAGCTCCTGGGTGCATGCGGACAGATGCAGGTGCCTTCATATTGGTGGCTGACAATGCCTTCACTTCTACCTCACAAATGTGATGAGTGTCTCCATGATCATTACACACTCAGTATGTATGATAGTCATACCACAACGGACTAATGCCACCAAAGTCATTGTAGAGCTGATTGGCTTGGTACATCAGCTGCATGAAGTCCTCAGCGAGGGCTTTGCCTACTTAGGTAGCATTTTGAACAGGAGCTGTGGGGAGTACCTATTCTGGAACTTATGTGCTGCTACACACCATGGGCACTGCCATTTTTATGGCTAATCCACTTTCATTTTCAGTAAGAAAACCCACTGTGTGATACTCAGGAGACAGTCTGGGTCCTGTAGTTTATTGTCCTTTATGAATACTACCAACAGCAAGGGTACTATGGCCTACTGTGAATGCAAATGAATGCTTACTAGTTGGATGTCCTGAACCTACCTGTGTCACAGCCCAATGATGTTCTTCATCTCACATTGCTGCAGTCCTTACACTTGGGTAGTCCGCTGTCCTCGGTCGGCCCGAATATCAAAGTATAAGGCTGACGTCGGTCAGGGCGCATTTGACTGACATCAGGACGTCAGGGTACAAATGCGCATGACCGACGTCATATCCTCAGTCTTTTTTGCCGCATGGTCCGATGCAGAAGCAGTATTGCAAGTGCCGGTTGGCGTTCTGAGATTTTTCGATTTAGAAGTTTCAGACCGAGTTCAAAGTTGGCTAAGTACCCCGTTGGGGAATATTTTAGTTTTTTCTTGCCTCAGTCATTTACCGGATGTCAGAAAAAGTTAATAATTGCATTTCTTGTGGGAAACAGATACCGCATAGAGATTATCATACTTTGTGTATTCCTTGCTTAGGGCCTGAGCACGACGTTGTTGGCTGTCGCTCTTGTGCTAGATTTAATAAACTCACTATAAAGAGAAGGTTGGATTGTGCAAGGTTAGTCTTTGGGAAGCGGTGCAACTATAAAATGCCGTCGGATGCTCCGATGCCCGCTTCTTCGAAGAAGCGCAAGGACAAGGCAGTTAAGCCTAGGCTTGAAGAACCGTCTGTACCAGATGCCGGTTCTTTAGAGGTGTCGGTGGAGCCGGTGGCTCCACCGGAGGTTTCTTTGTGTTCCCAGGGTGAGACCTTATTATTGCAAGATGTGGCCTCTCAGGAGACTAATCAGGGTGAGGGGGCTTCTCCTGTTACTATACTCCCCTCCCTTCCTAAGGTGGCTAGGCCCTCTCCTTCTGTTTCAAAGGCTTCCCCCAGGGGCAGGCCAGGTTTAGCTTCAGTTGGTGTTACCCCTAGCTCTTCAGGTACTGTGCCCAAGAAGCATATGCTTAAAATGGCAGAAGATTTGATTACTTTGATTAGGGGTTCTATGCCCCCTCCTGATAAGAGACCTAGGGTGGAGCCTGAGCTGGGGGGTTTTGAGCAGGCTTCTGATGTTTCAGAGTCTTCGGCTGAAGACTTGCAGGAGTACTCTCCTTATTCTGATTCTGATGTGGATGATTCTACTCCTTCTGCTACTCCTCCTGAGGATTTTTCTTTTCAGAAACTCTTCATTACATGAGGGAGCATTTTAAGTGGGAAGGTCAGGACTTCTCTGATTCCAGGAAAAGGCTTAGGGAATTTCTGTTTTACCCCAGCATAGGCCTTTGGCTATACCTCCTGTTTTGGATGTAGTGGAAGATGTTTTACAGAAGCTTCTCTTAATCCTGATTCTTTGCCTCCTGCTCCTGTTAAGCCGGATAGGTATTACAGGGTGCCTGAAGCTCATAAGAATCTTTTTAAGAGTCCTAGGGCAGACCCAGAAACTGTTAGCCAGGAGCCTAAAGGTGTTAAGGCTTCTGTTGTTAAGAATCCGGTTCCTGCAGACAAGGAGGCTAGGGCCTTGGATAGATGGGGAAAGAAAGTCTATACTTCTTCCACTCTTGCTATGAGGGCTCTGAATTGCCAGTTTCACATGTTGAAATACCAAAATTATCTCCTTTCACAATTGAAGTCTAAGGTTGATGCTCTGGCAGTAGGTATTGATTGTAAGGAGTTGCAAGATTTAGTGCATGTTTCTGAACAGGTGGGTAAGCATTCTTTGCAATGTGGTTTTGATGCTGTACAGGCCTCGTCTAGGGTGGCTGCCACTGGGTCAGTTCTTCGCAGGCACGCCTGGCTGAGGGATCAGAATTTGTCTGAACATGTTAAAACAAGGATTTTAGATGCTCCTTTACAATCTGACGTGTTGTTTGGTCCTCCTGTTGAGACAGTTTTAAAGAAAATGGAAGACAAGGCTAAGTCTATGCAGACTGTTAAAGATTTTTTGCAGGTCCAGCCTCCAAAGTTTAGTAGAAATTGGCCTACTAAAGGGTGGACGTATCCTTCTTATGATTCACAGTCTAGGGGTAGATCTAGACGTGGTAAGGGCAGAGCCCAGGGCTCTTTCAGGCCTAGAACAGGGAGTTCTCCTGCACAGGCTTCGGGTGAGGGCAGGGGTCAGTCCTTTCGTAAGCAGACCCAATGACCTACCTTTTCAGCTGCCAGAACCTGCTCGTCTGGCAGCACCTTTGGGAGGAAGGTTGGCACTTTTCAAAGAAAATTGGAGTTTAATTACCCAGGACAGATGGGTATTGGATATCATTCACCACGGCTACAGGTTTTATTTCCATACCTTGCCTCCTTTCAAAGGCATGCCAGACGTTCCTCCTCAACAAAGAATAGAGGCTCACAAACAGGTTTCTCTGTTGCTCCAACTAGGGGCCATACAGCCGGTCCCTCTGCCAGAAGTGGGCCTAGGATTTTATTCTCGCCTGTTCCTAGTACCAAAGAAGGGGAACACGTGGAGACCAATTTTGGATTTATCTATCCTCAACACTTATCTGGACATTCCCAAGTTCAAAATGTTGACGTTGCAGCAGCTTTTACCTCTGCTGGGCAAAGATCATTGGATGGTAACTTTGGATCTCAAGGAGGCTTACCTTCATGTTCCTATCAGACTAAGTTGCAGAAAGTATCTGCGTTTTCGAGCTGGGACTTCTCACTATCAGTTCTCTGCATTGCCCTTTGGCTTATCTACTGCACCCAGAGTGTTCACGAAAGTTCTGGCTCCAGTGATAGCTTTCTTCAGACTAAAAGGAATACAGATCTATCCTTATTTGGACGACTGCCTAATTCTGGCTCAAGGAAGAGGAGAGCTTCTTCATCATTTGGAATATGTGATAGCAGTGCTAAGATGCCTAGGGTATTCTGTGAACGAAATAAAGTCCAGTTTAGTACCCTCTCAAGACATGTGCTTTCTGGGTGTGAGACTGAATACAGCATCCCAGATGGCCTTTTTAACCCCGGACAAACAAAAAAGTCTATCCCTTTACTTCCATCAACTATCTCATCAGTCCGGGCTGACTGCAAGGACAGTCCTTCAAGCCTTAGGGTTCATGGCATCTTGTATTCTGGTGCTTCCCAATGCCAAACTGCATATGAGGAAGCTACAATGGTATCTCAAGAATGTATGGACACAGCACTGCCAGGATCTAGACACTGTCATTCAAATAATACCTTGCATTCAAAAGGAATTTTTGTGGTGGGCTCAGGAATGTCACCTAAACAAGGGACTCTCTGTGACCCGGCCAGAGGCGAGTCAGATTTTAACGACAGATGCCTCAGACAAAGCTTGGGGAGCTCATCTAAATGGAAAGTGGATACAAAACAGGTGGCCTGTCAGACTACAACATCTACATATCAACATGAAGGAGATGTTAGCAGTCCAGTTTGCATTAATTGCTTTCAAGGAATTACTTCTTCCAGGGCAGGTGTTGATTCTAACAGACAACACAACTGTCATGTGGTACATCAACAAGCATGGGGGAACGCATTCTTATCCTCTATGCAGGCAAGCAATGATTTTGTGGGAGACTGCTCTCAGTTTACAGCTCAATCTTCAGGCAAGGTTTCTGCCAGGAGCACAGAACTCCTTAGCAGATGTGTTGAGCAGACGAATTATGGATCCCCACGAGTGGAAATTGGATCCTCCTGTATTTCAGAAATTGACAGTGTCATGGGGAACTCCAGACATAGATCTGTTCGCTTCTCCACTAAACCATCAGCTGCCAAGGTTTTGCACAAAAAGGTTTCATCCCACAGCTTGGAGAGTGGATGCTCTTTCTTTCAATTGGAGCAATCTTCATGTGTATGCCTTTCCACCTCTGCCTCTCCTCCCAAAGGTACTTCTAAAGGTCAGACAGGACAAGCCAAGGATGATTTTAATAGCTCCGGATTGGCCTCGACAACACTGGTACCCATTACTGAGAAGACTGGTACAGAAGCCTCCATGGCCTTTGCCTTCGATTCCACACCTGTTGTCGCAGGAGGACAGCCATTTGCTAAATGTCAAGCTTCACTCTCTGCACCTAACAGCCTGGCATATTCTGTTTTGAACCATAGTGGGCCTCCACTTCCTCAGCAAGTTTTGAATGTTATTTTGGAAGCTAGGAGGCCTAGTACAAGGAAAGTGTACGCAGACAAATGGAAGAGATTTTTGTTTTGGAGTGCAGCAAAGATTTTGATGTTTCTGAGCCTAATTTGTGTGTGGCTCTTCAATATCTTACTGAGTTACTAGACAAAGGTTTGTCTTTCTCTTCTATTAAAGTTCATGCTGCAGCAATTTCAGCTCACTATGATTGCAACCCACCATTGTTTTCTCATCCTTTGTTCAAGCAATTTCTTAGAGGGGCAAAGAATATAAGACCCCCGAAGAGCTCCTACTCCTGCTTGGGATCTCAATTTTGTGTTGGAGAAACTCACTCTACAACCTTTTGAGCCTGCAGCTACTGCTGAGTTGAAATATTTATCATGGAAGACTGCTTTTTGTTGGCCATTACCTCTGCAAGAAGGGTTTCTGAATTACAGGCCCTTATGGCGGTTGAGCCTTTCTTGATTTTCCATAAGGATAGGGTATCATTACGCACTAATCCTTCCTTTATGCCTAAGGTGGTTTCTAGTGTGGCTTTAAACCAAACTATTCATTTGCCTACTTTTTATGCAAATCCCCAAAATAAAGGGGAAAAGATTTTGCACACTTTAGATGTCCACAGGCAGTTGCGTTATTATTTGGACAGAACTAAAGGGTTCAGGCAGTCTCAGCAGTTGTTTGTTTCTTTTGCTTTGAGTTCTCAGGGCAAGCCTGTATCAAAACAAACTATTTCTAAGTGGATTGGGTTTTGCATTGCTTTCTGTTATTCCCATCATGGCAAGGAGATTCCAGCTGGGATTAGGCCTCATTCCACTAGGGCTACTGCCACTTCAACAGCTTTTTGAGGGAGTGGCAACCAAGGATATTTTGGAGGCAGCTACTTGGAGTTCTGTGCATACTTTCTCTAGGCATTATCACCTGCCACTTTACTCTAAGTCCAGGGCTGGTTTTGCCACTGCTGTTTTGCAGGGCATTTTGGCAGTGCCTGCTTCCTTGTAGTTAGCCATCCTCCCTTACCTCTGCTTTGGGATTCTACCCAAGTGTAAGGACTGCAGCAATGTGAGATGAAGAACATAGTACAGTTTTGTACCTACCATAAATGTAGATGTTCGAAGATCCACATTGCTGCAGTCCAATTTACCCTCCCTCCTTCCCCTCTGTAGTTAGAGGTGGTTGTGTGGGTTGGGTTGTACATTTTGTGTATATTGTATATATTGTACATATAGTTAGTGCAAGGGTGGTTGGTTGGTTGTTTGCTGTCTTTTGGTTTTGACCTTTATTTTTAGGGTCTTCTGACATCTGGGGCAAGAAAAGACTGAGGATATGACGTCGGTCATGCGCATTTGTACCCTGACGTCCTGATGTCAGTCAAATGCGCCCTGACCGACGTCAGCCTTATACTTTGATATTCGGGCCGACCGAGGACAGCGGACTACCCAAGTGTAAGGACTGCAGCAATGTGGATCTTCGAACATCTACATTTATGGTAGGTACAAAACTGTACTTTCCTGCTTATGAAGTACACCATCATCTGTGCAAGCTTCAGTTCATGACAGTGACATTCCTTGGAAGAGATGGCCCTGTGGACAGGACATGAATGGTAAATGCACATACCTCTGAGGGCACCATGAACTTGTCACAGATACACATACACAGTGCAGCAACTTCTACAGCAATC
Source organism: Protopterus annectens (assembly GCF_019279795.1). NCBI lineage: Eukaryota > Metazoa > Chordata > Ceratodontiformes > Protopteridae > Protopterus > Protopterus annectens. The sequence goes on from NC_056729.1 coordinate 599,619,073, forward strand.
TTCTCATGCCATCTGACCATTCCCCTTCCACCTCTACACAGAGAAGATACCAACCATTCTCTGCACAGTCTCCCAAGTTCAGTACATTCAACATTCCATGACACACATGTACAGCCACAACATTACCATCTCACCCACACATTGCCTGTTGCCAAAATCTGTCAATATGGCTCTCCCCACCTGTGACAATGATGACAACTCTGCCCTGCTATCACTACATTCTTACCAGCTTGTGTCTGATGCACAGAGTGACTAATACATGCACAGTAAAGCATTACTTCATTGGAGAGTTACATGTATCATTGCTTCTCTTTGTTATGTCTAATCTGGCCACAGCTATGAACCAGATGTTTCATCTTGGTCAGAGCCACTGTGTACAGTACACACCTCTATTTTTCGTTTCTCCAGTATAGCCGATTTCTCCACATACTCCTCACCAGGCACTTCTTCCACTGTTGACTCAAGCACATCCTCTCCCCCCCAGTGAAACTAGCCTAGTGTATTAGTTTGCATAATAACATGTCATGTTACATTGCACATATGTTAAATGTTCATAGATTCACAGGTAAGTACTAGGCTATCTGCCCGAAGGCATTCATAAACCTAGCCAGAATGTGTTGGCTTTCGATGCCCCTTTAGATTAGTTCCCTGTGCCTCTGTCCAGCAGAGCCACTGAAGTGATCCCTGGGGTACACTTTCTGTTTCCCATCCACTCGTCAAGGTTTTTCTTGAAGAGTGTTTGCAAGAAGCTCTGCCTAATGTAGATTGGAGTCTTGTTCCAATATATGGGAAGTCTCTGGGACAAGAATCTATCCCTCCAGCAAGTCCTATTTATTGTTGTGGTGAGGTTTATATCTCTAGAGCGTGTGGCTCGAGGGGATAATGTTTTCTTTAGATGGAGCATGTCCATCAATTATGGGTTGGACATGGCCTTGTATGTCAGGCAGAGATCACCACTGAGTAGGCGGTATGCAACTGAGTACAGCTGGAGTTTCTTCAGTCGAGCTGCATAGGACATTTGTTTGAGGCCAGTGATCCTCTTGGCGAGGTACTTCTGTGGTCTTTCCAGCTGTTGCAGATGTCTTGTAAGGTACATCCCAAATGGGGCATTGTACTCTATGATGGGTCTGTGGAGTGATGAGTAGAGGGGCACAATGACCTCTTTTGTTCTGGATGCGAACCCTTTTGTGATTAGGTGGGCCACATAGAAAGATTTTCTAACCACCTTTGGCAATGTGATGATCAAAGGAGAGAGTACTATCTACTTGGGTCCCCAGATCCCTTATTAGGTCTTCCATATTTAGAGGACTACCACCTATGTGGTAGTTTTTGGGTACTTTGTTTTTTCCAAAGGGGATGACTATGCACTTTTTGACATTTAGCTTAAGGCCATGATTTTGACACCAGGTATTTGTCTCAGTGAGACCCTTTTGGAGGATGTCTGTGTCAGCCGGAGAATCAATTATAGCCCCTAGTTTGCAGTCGTCTTTGAACTTGGTCAGTTATAGTCCTCCTGTGCTTGCCCATACTTCTGAGAAGTATATGCTGAGAAGTATATGTTGTACTGCATTTTTCCAGAGCATACAGTAGTGTGCCACTGGAGGCATCTAAACAGGTCAAGTGGACCTTTGTCAACCAAAACACATGTTCAACAATGTTTAGGGTTTGCAATAATGCAGTGTTGTATGGATTCTCGGCCATGCATTGCGGGTTCTGTACAGGTGACATGAGCCATGGCAATGCCAGCACTACCAATATGATCTCCCTGTGGGAAACCATTTTACATGAATCATTGATATAAGCTGGATGTGAGCCAGATGAAGGAATTGTGGGTACTGCCTGTGTGATGCACTGCCACATTGTAGGCTATACCCTGTGCATTACAGACTACCTGGTAGCTGATGAAATGGAATATATTAGGACTGATATACAGTTGACCCTGTGCCCCAGGTGTGCCTTGTTAAAGATGTGGGTACAGCTGATTGCACCAACACCTCAGGGAAATGTGCTATTTCATAAATTGCTTGCATGATGTTTTTGTATTCTCTGTGCAGATACTGCCACCACATCCCTAGCTGTTTGTTGGAATTACCCTATAGCAAAGGTTGTCAGTGCTACACATATGTTGGCAGCCACAGGTATGTTTATCTCACATATCCCATAAGTTAGTCCAGCACATCTGTGCCATCTCCTGCATGGTATCTCTCTCTACCCTTAGTAGCCCATTATTTCTTCTTCATGGAGAGGATGAAATATAAGGCGCAGATGATCCTTCTGCAATGCAGACAGCAATAACACACATCTTCATGGTTACTGTGAGAGACAATGGCCTCAAGTATATGCATTTCTGCTAATCATGTTGCTTCCCCTAATATATCAACACAATTATTTCTATTCATTAAAATTGTTTGGTATACAGCTACACATGTGCTGTCAACTCATGGCACAATTTTTATAAGGAGCTCAATTACTCTGTCATGCTGTTTATCCTCATGTACATTGCATACTGTGTTGTCCATGGTATTTCGCAGACTTGTACAGCCAAGCTAATTGTGTCTCTGAATTGCCTATGCCATGCTTGCCATTGCATATCATGCAGTTTTATCTTAGAAGTGGTACTTTTTGTCCCAGGATAAAAGTAATTAATAGGGGAGTCTGACATAACTCTATTCAACAGAGGAATGGATTTCTGACTCATCCACAATTCCACAATGAGGTTAGATACTTTACAAATTATTGCAGTAGGAAAATGAGCACAAAAAAAGTTTGCTCTTTACAGCTTGACAATAACATATTTATCAATGTTGCTAATATATATATATAGAAATACAGCTATGTCTGTCTCTCTCTCTCTCTCTCTCTATATATATATATATATATATATATATATATATAATAACAACAGCTCTGAGTTTGACATGGCCTTGTATGTTAAGCAAAGATCGCCTCTGAGTAGACGATATGTGACAGAGTATAGCTGGAGTTTTTTAAGGCGGTCAGCATAGGGCATCTGCTTTAGGCCTGTGATTCTCTTAGTAAGGTATTTCTTTCCAGTTGTTGCAGATGTCTTGAGAGGTACATATCAAATGGGGCATTGTATTCTATAATGGGTCTAATGAGGGATGAGTACAGTGGGACAATGACCTCCTTTTTTCTGGGTGAAAAGCCCTTAGTGATGAGGTGTGCCACATAGAAGGATTTCCTGACTGTTGTGGCGATGTGGTTATTGAAGGTGAGACCACTGTCCACCTGTGTCCCTAAGTCTCTTATCACACTTTCGGTGTTTAGTGTACTGCCACCTATATGGTAATTCACGGATACATGTTTTTTCCCAAAGGGGATAACTATACATTTCTTGGCATTGAGCTTGAGCCCATGGCTCTGGCACCAAACATCTGTTTCTGTAATATATATTATTTCACTCTCTCTCTCTCTCTATATATATATATATATATATATATATATATATATATATACATGACTATGTCATTGCCATGTTGGTGTGAACGACTTGAGATGTACCTCCCTGGACTACATGAAAATAGACATGGAAGAGCTCTCCGATCTTGTAGCCCAGGCAGTTATGACCCTAGCCCTGAGAAGCATTCTGCCATCACCCAGAATGAGACCACAGTACAAGGATAAAATGATTGACTTCAACAATTGGCTAAGCTTCTGGTGTCATTCTAAAGGGATCCAGTATCTGTCTGCATGGGATGACATGGTCGACAGACCACGATGCTTTGCCAGAGATGTCCTGCACCTGTCACCCCTGGGATTCCGGATATGTGCTAAGGTTCTTGCCGCCCCTATAGTGCCTTTTTTAGGCAAGGTTCAAATGACAAATTCACCACCATAACAGGAACAGGCAAGCAAAAACTGAGGGTGATGCTACTCAATGCTAGAAGTCTAAATCTCAAAATGCACTCACTCGAGGCACTCCTTAAAATGGAGAACATCTATATTTGTGCAGTGACTCAGACCTGGTTCAAGGCTCCAGAGAGCACCCCTGCACTACCAGGCTATAACTTATACCACACTTTTTGGCCACGTAACCTGGACAGGAACACCAAAGGCAGAGGTGTATCCATATTCATTAAGGATATCCACACCTCCAGGCTAGTTGCTCAGCATAATGCAGCCGAGGTTATCCAAGTGTAACTAACTCTGGACAAAACTGCAATCCAAATTGTAGCTTGCTACAGATCCCCCACCATGCCCCAGGATTCCCACTCCTCTTTTCTTGATGTACTGGAAAATATTAGGGTTCAACCAAACACCCTAATAATGGGCGATTTCAACTACCCCACCATTAACAGGGAAAACTACTCATGTACCAACTCCTTTGCTCAACGCTTTCTGGAATTCATAAACTCCAATTCCCTGAATCAACTTATCCACACCCCCACAAGGGGCAACAATGTCCTAGATCTAGTCATTACCAACATGAGTGACCGGTGTTACACACCTGAAGTCAACGCCTCATTGGTCCGATCCGACCATAAGCTAATTACCTTAGATGTCCACATCCTGCCCCCACCCTCCATTAAGGAAACCACTGTAAAACATTTCTCCAAAACCAACTTCATGCTTCTTAAAACAAAACTGGTGAACTTCATGACACCCATACAGATGGACAATACAGTTATGACTACTGAATCCTACACAACTGCACTTTATAAGCACTTACACAAGTGCATGGATCGTGCTATCCCAAACAGAACCAAGATGCTATCCTCCAAAAAAAGGAAGCCAATCTGGTGGTCCCCTGCCATAAACAAACTGTACAACAGAAGGAAGAAACTGTTGCAAAAGAGAGTAAAATCCCATGAGTGGAGGAGCTCCCTGGTCAGCCTCAGTAAGAGGCTGCAATACCTGATAAAATCCTCCAAAGCTAATTACGAAAACAAAATCGCCACTGATTCTAGAGACAACCACAAAGCATTCTATAACTATGTCAAGAATGTTAATGGCAACACTCGGATCTGCTCTGAGTTACAGCACAATGGCACTAAATATACAGACCCAACTGATATTGCCAACATCCTGGCAGATAGGTTCAGTTCTAACTTTACCCCCTCTCACCCCCTAAAGAGCCCATCTCCATACCGGAAGAATGCAAAATTCCTGTAATCACGGCTGCACAGGTAAAAACCACATTCTCCAAAGCCAAGAACACAGCATCCATGGGACCAGACAACATCGCAGGCTGCATTCTACATGAGCTACAAAACGAACTGGCATCCCACCTAAGTACCATGTTCAATCATAGCCTCACCTCAGGCTTTGTGGCTGCTGAATGGCAGGCACCAATGGTTATCCCACTCAACAAGGGGGGAGCCACCATGGACTCTGGGAACTACTGCCCCATTAGCCTGATGAGCCTGGTCTGCAAGGCCATGGAATGTATCATCATGGAACTTATAAACAAAGACATTGGTAATCTTCAAATTCTGGACCCCACCCAGTCGGGTTTGTAAAAGACAGATTATGTCTCCTAAACTTGATAGACTTCATTGAAGCAGTCACCAAAGCCATAGATGAGGGTAAGGTGGTTCACACAGCCTATCTAGATCTTGCCAAGGCTTTTGACACCATCCCCACTCTGGAATTATAGATAAGCTCACTAAACTAGGTATAAATCCCTGTGTCACAAGATGGGTTGCCAACTGGCTCAATGACAGAACCCACACTGTGAAAGTAGCAAACTCCAAATCCAACTTCAGACCAGTGATAAGTGGAGTACCACAGGGTTCAGTCCAGGGTCCTCTCCTGTTTGGTATCTACTTCTCTGAAGTACAGGCTAACACAGAAGGTCTTTGGCTAATGAAGTTCACAGATGACTGCAAACTAGGAGTCATAATTGAAACTTCTAACGATGTGGACATCCTACAAAAGGGCCTCACTGAGACAGATGCCTGGTACAAAAGCCATGGCCTCAAGCTCAATGCCAAAAAGTGCATTGTTATCCCCTCTGGTAAAAACTCTGTACCCATGAATTACCACATAGGCGGTAGTCTACTTAACACCGAAAGCATAATAAGAGACCTTGGGACACTGGTGAACAGAAGTCTCTCCTTTGATAATCACATTGCCACATTAGTCAGGAAATCCTTCTACGTGGCACACTTCATCACAAAAGGTTTCTCATCCAGGAAAAAAGAGGTCATTGTTCCCCTCTACTTGGCACTCATTAGACCCATTATTGAATACAACGCCCCTTTTGGTATGTACCTCACAAGACATCTACAACAACTGGAAAGGCCGCAGAAATACCTCACAAAGAGGATTACAGGCCTCAAACAAATGCCCTACGCAGACCGTCTCAAAAAATGACAGTTAAACTCCGTTGCATATCACCTACTCAGAGTCAATCTCTGCGTAACATACAAAGCTATGTCACACCTGGAGCTGTTGGACATGCTCCACTTAAAGAAATCCTAATCCCTCCAAGCTACATGCTCTAGGGACCTAAACCTTGTCACCACAATAAACAGAACATGCTGGAGGGATAGATTCCTGTCCCAGAGACTTCCCATACTCTGGAACAAAGTACCTATGTATATCAAACAAAGCTCTTCATTAGCACACTCCAAGAAAAATCTTGATGATTGTATGGGAAATAGGAAATTCACCCCGGGGATCCACTTCTGTGGCTCTGCTTGACAGAGGCACAGGGAAAAATTTTTTTTGGGTGGCGAAAGCCAGGGTACTTTTTTGGCTAGGTTTATATAAGCCCTAGGGCCAATAGCCTAGTACCTACCTATGAACCTATGAAAAAGCCCTTCAGCAGTCTGCCTATGTATGCACAAGCACCAAAAGGAATGTCCCAATCAATCCCTTCAACAGTTTGTCCAAGCATGCACAAGAAGCATACTAGTAAGTAATCCTACACACTTGAATGACTTGTTTTTTTCTCTCTCCTAGTCACACACCAGATGTGCCCACAGTGAGCGACTCAGATTCTGGAAAATATTATATCCCACAGCTCACTGCGTGCACCAGCAAAATTGTCCAAAGCACTGCCTTTCTTGACCTCAGTATTGTCACTTCTACTTTCATGGCCAGTCACATGCCTTTTGAGGCAGTGCCCAAGCAAGATGATATTAGCAGGGGCAGGAGGCACACAGGAGCATCCTGGATGTCCATTTAAGATGTATGCATGTTGTTTCCCTTAAAGGAAAGTTATTTTTTAAATTGATTACAAATATATTTTTTATTTGATATCAGGCATGTGAATTACACCCTGGACAAGACAGCACCCAGGGAAATTGCCCCATTCACCCCACTCTGTTTACATTACTCCTCTCTCTACAGCCAGTGCTGGCATCCAACCTCCTGTCTGTTGTTTCTTTCACAAGCTTGGCCATCACATGACAGGTGACAATAGTATCACCTCCACTTGTACTGCTACTGGCGGTTACCAATATACCATCCACTGGTGAAGGGCTACTTGATGCAGGTGGTACAGGTAATGCATTCCACATAGAGACAACTGTGGCAAATTGAGAATCAGATATTCTAGGTGCCTCTGGTGGTGGTGGTGGTGGTGCTACTGCTGCCACTTGTAGGGGGACAGCAGACCATGCCAGTGCATTAGGTACTGGTTGCTGAGCTCCTGCACATAACAGCAACAGAAATAGAAAAACAGAAAAGATAAAATAAATGCATGAAAGAGAAAGGAGAGTGACAAAGAGGGTGAGGGAAAGAAATACAAAAACATTGAATATTGTATTCTTAACTATCATGATACTGATACTATAAAGCAAAATAACCATTTAATATTACACCTTACATAGGTATGCCATCAACCTGTATGTCTGATTATAACATATGAGAGGTGAGTCTAATCCAAACGCCATCCTCACATGCAGTCTGATATAAAAACATCAGTAGTTGTTTATCAAGATAGCACATCTGTGCTTATGGCCTATAATGCTATTTGACTTTTAACAATAACAAAAAATAACATATGCATAAAACATATACTGATCACACAATAAATATGTTGAGCACAGGACAAAGATAAGAAGATAAATGCTTCTACTGCATTCTGCGAAATGCCCAGCAAATTGCTATACTATGCATGGAATGACAAATGTACTATGTCATGAGAGCAAAACTCAAAGCTGTATTTTTTTTGGAGGGGAGGAGTTGAACTCACAGCCATCCTAACAACTGAAGTGTACATAGACTTAACATGATGATCTGCTTAGTCACCTACATATAAGGAAGCAAGTAGAATCACACTTCTAACATTAAATAGTCATACTACTGCCATTATGCTATGCCACCATGTACTGACAGAAATGTACTGCTGTATAAAAGTTATACAGACTTATTTTTAATTTATGCAGCTGTTACTATGCAAACAGAGACAGCATCTATATAGTCCATAAAGACTTAAAAATTTAAAAGAAAAAGTCATGGGCGTTCAAAAGCCATATATCTGAAACACTTGATGTCCTTAAGGAGTCATTTGCATATATTCCAATGTCCTCTGTTCCAGGAGGGTTAAGGAATCACAGTGAAAACTTTACCTTGGTTAGGTTTTACTTCTAGTAGATATTCATATATATATATATATATATATATATATATATATATATATATATACACACACACACATATATACACACACACACACACACACACACACACACACATATTTGCTCAATGGTTAGCAACATCACCCCATAGAAAAACCCATCACGTATGTATATAAAATATATATAAGCAAAAACTGTGTGTGTGTGTGTGTGTGTGTGTGAGTGTGTGTGTGTGTGTGTGTGTGTGTGTGTGTGTGTGTGTGTGTGTGTGTGTGTGTGTGTGTGTGTGTGTGTGTGTGTGTGTGTGTGTGTGTGTGTGTCTGTGTCTGTGTCTGTAGATCCCTATCAGATGACTGAGTTTTCTAGAAGCTCGAAATTCATATGGTTGAGACAGTATGATTAAGTTTGTGAAAACTTGAAGGTTTTGATTGGAGATGACAGTACGACACGGAATGGGAAATTTACCCTTTTCCTCACTGTAGTGCGATCTTGGAGTTGGTCTAATGCCTACAGCATTAGAAAAACAATAATCTACATTTGTTAACAAAAAGGAAAATTACTCTAGTCTTCTTAAATCAATGCTGTTAAATTGTACAGCATTAAATTGTATGTATTTCTCCTCTCTATGTCATTTATTTATGAAATAATGGACAAATTCATATGTTCATTTATTAATTCTAATTTTTTTTTAAACATGTAACTGTTGAGAGCAAATGGATAAACCATATTAGAAACAATTTTAATAATATCCTTTATCCCTTCTCACCCATTTTTTTTCCATAAGGTAAAATCCTGTTAAACATTCCAGGTTCCTAAAATATAATATATTGCTTTTCTACTTCTAACTCCTCATATCATGCAGTTGCCTTTTAATAAGTGCTTCCATACCACATTCTTAAAACATGCTATCAGTTGTAACCTGGCAAAAATGCCCAGCACAGTGCCCATAAACCATACAATGATGCATACCCTTAAGTGGCTCCTCTCTTGCTCAGCTATCTGAGATATATTATTTCCTAAGTACTGGTTAAATAATTTTCATTTCAGAAATGCATTGCATCATCTTCTTTTCACATTTCAAAAATAGAGAACAAACTGGGTATGCATTTTCCACTTGCACATTACACACGGGCTGGCATTGTTTATTTGTACAGTCTCTTATCATTTACCTTGCCAGCATATCACAATCCTGACACCATCAGGTACTCCTTCTGGACTGCCCATCAGAGAACTAATGTTCAAACTAAGTATTATCCGTTTAGTTACAGTAAGAACTAGAAAGATTATTTGCATAAATAATTCTTCATTATTATGTCATTGTTCTGTTCAAACTCGATGCTGTAGCACATAAGTACAGCTAGCTTCCAAACATCCACATCCACTGCAAAAACATCTTACTTCTTAGGTCTTCACCTGCCAGTTTTCTCCTTGTCCCTTTCACGAGGCCTAGCAACCATAAATACATGCACTCCTCTTATTGCTTCCTTAATAATTATTTCAAACAACACTTATGGAAATGACACTCATTATCTTTAAAAGAGGCAGTTGCAAATTACCCTATTTTCCTATGGGGTACTCCTTAAAAGAAAAATACCCCCTGGTAGATGATAAGATAGCCAGAACCCATGGGATTCCTTTGGGCTTTGCATCAGCTCCAGTCTTTAATACAGGAAGTCCAGGGGTATTAGCAGAGGATAGTAGACCTAGCAATAGATTTTAGGCACTGAGGGTAGGGTGCCATAAGATGATGAAAGGGGAGCAAAAAGTGCTCAAAATGTTACAGTAGCAATGCTTCACGAAGTAAATCTTTAAAAAAAACATTGATCCAATGATTATAAAATCAATGGACTGTCAAGTTCACAATTTTAACATTCATAACAAATCTGAAGAGTATTCAGCATAACACTGAGAGTCTCGATGACCTGCCTCAGCTTTGCTTTTTATTTACTGATCTTACTCAGATGTTAAAATTTAAAATGTATTTGTCATTCATCAGATGAGCTGTGACTGCCATTTACATAACTAAATAAATTCCAAATATGACCCAATATTCTTTTACTATTAATCTTTGTGGTTTTATTAGTGCCATATGCTTGAAGTAATTAATTATCCTTTCAGCTCCTAATTATGAGAGGCCATTAAATGTGCTGTTTCTCCCTAATGGAAAGTAGGCTGTCACAATATCAATCATCAAAGTAATTAACAATTTTGCAAGATCCCTGTTAAAAATAATGCATTCTTTTAAAGTAATTTTTTCTTTAGTTCCAATGAATGAAGTGGAAAAGCTCAGTTCTAATAACTATACCCCCCCCCCAGTTAAGACAATGAAAGATGCATCTTTTTTTTCCAGTGTACCAAGTCTAAGATTTCATTATAGACAAAACTCTGACCATTAGTGCATCCTCAAGTCAGCTGTATACAATGTTTCATATCATCTTTGTCCAATTGTTTGTCCGAAACCAGTATTCATTTTCCATCCAACTGTACTTGTTCCTCCCATTCCTACTCCACCTTATCCAATCTGGAAAATGCATCTGGATTTACAGTTAATAAAATTCAGTCTCTATCACTTCTAAAAATTTTAGAATGAAAAACTCCTTTAATGTAGTCTTTGTTTTTGGGATTTGTTAAACACCAAGAAATTATATGGCAAATAATTCTTCAACACAACTAAAAATGATTACCTAAATGTCAATTTGTTTCATTTATACTCTCTAATTAAATCCATAAAGTACAATCTTTGCTAATTAAGTACATCCAAAAATTAAAGGTCAGCATGTACAATTCAACCCACTTCTGTAAATTTCCTTCCTGGTTGTCATAACTGACACAATGCTTGTTCCTTCTCATACGTACACAAAGCATACAAAAATCACCCTTTGTTTACCATACAACTGATACATGCAGTGGAAACCTGGTCACCCTTCTTTCAATCCCCAGTAATGATTTAATAATCCAGTTTCTATATTGCTTTTCAGAAACACTAATAAAAACTGTATTCTCCTTCCTGTAATGAATTCAATCACAAATTCCTTCTTCTTATATTCCACTGCAACTATATTTTAGTGTAAATATTCCACTCAGCTATCCAAAGTATCCACCGTATTCGCACATTTGATATCTGCTACTGAATGGGTATCATAGCCACTCACTGATGGTAAAAAAAAAAAATACAACATTATCTATTCCATACAATTTCAGTGTCCTAGCATATGCATCCAGTAAACAAAACATATGCCATGATCCAAAGTTCATCTCTTCTAAACATTTTGATATCTCCTTGAAATTCAAATGACTTGCTTTTTATCGCCAGTGGAACACCCCTGCAATGCCCAGGCAGTCTCTTGATTACACTCTGCACACATTTTATTTTGTGTGAAGTAACCATTAATTCAGCTAGATATCCCATCTTCTCCAGCATCATCACAATAATGACCTTCGGTCATTGAATCACTGTTCTTTGTGATGAAATGAATTCATAATCAGCATAAATATACCACATATACTATGTACAAGTTTAGAAATTTTATGTAAAATATTTAGTTTTTAATATGATATAAGCTGGTGTCGTGACAGTGAATGAATAAATAAATAAAACCTGCATGAGAAAAAAAATATTGCTAAAGATAAGGACATTTTTGTAATGTTAAATAATACTGGTAGTTGCTGTCACTCATGGAAACACCCTTCGCTTTGATCACTTTAATTATCATTATAAAAGAAAAACAGGAAGAAAAATAATGAATGCATGATTGCTATGAATGGTGTGCATTAATAGAGCTACCCACAGATTAAGGTAATGAAAGACATCATAAGAAACATTTCCCAAAATAATATGTTTGCTGGTGCCAGTTATGGAAATGCTCCCATCACAATTGTTATATTATCAGCAGGAGAAAGAAGAAGAAAGAAAAATATCAAATGCAGTCGTACTGTTACCGATGCACAAAGACTAAGAAAAAGATGGCTGCTTTTGGAGAGCACATCTGTGATCACAAAAAATGAATAACTAATGTCCAAAGTAATGTACTTATTGTTTGTCAGTGAGAAAGAGACACCAGATCCTGATCACTGTATTTATCAGTAAGGGGAAATAATGGAAAATAATGAATGGACTGCTGCTGTGGGTTCTGTACACTACTCCCACTGTTAACAGATGTTAGCACAGTGACTTATATACAAGTCAGTGCATTTTAATGTTTTTTTTCGGCCTCAAAATTTCCCCTTGAACTGCACTGGACACACTACCTCTCAACTGTCCAGAATTTTGCATCACATTATTGGTCAATTCCTCATAAAGTTGAAGATTTCTAACAAATCTTTTAGGCTTGAAGTCATTAAATACTGACAGATATTTAAGTTTCAGACTTTGGGTGTTATTCATAATCCAACGCAGCTGTTGACAACTGACAGAAAAGAAATTCAAACCAATGGTAATACACCTCGGTGATGACCACACACAAATAACTAAGCAATCCAATACTTGAAGTACAATTGATTTATTTATCATTTTTGTCTCACAGAGACTTCATCAAAATAAAAATCAACATTAAAAATTTGTTTTATAACCATTGCAGTCATTTCATTGGTGGTGCTTAATCAACATCATTTCCCGTGATTTAAACATTATGGAAACAATACATTTTTCTCAGTTCCACTAAACAATAGAAACCAATTATTCAGAAAAGTTCATACAGTTTCATAAAAAATAAATAATAAAACTAAAAATTGAAAATCTATTTTTGAATGTTTAAAAATAGTTAAAAAAACATGTCAAACGGTAATAGTAAGCTTGCTTAAATTCCTTGTATTATACATGGATCCGCAAACACTCTAAGCTACACCAGATATTAAAGTTTAGCAGTACACATTTTCATTACAGGACTCATAGAAATTTGACCATTAAGACCAGGAGGGGCACTCACACACAAGAGTAATTGCCACAGCAATTTGTGGCATTGGAGCAGGATCACCTACTGCCCTCTCTGTAGGTAACATCGACCTGTTCCAAGACCCAAAATCAAAAAGTAACATTCCTACAATTTGGAAGGTGTCTACACAAGGCATTAGTTTCTATTACTTTCTTTATCTCATAATAGTGTTCACACACTCTTAATTTCAGGGCCCTTTCTGTCCTTCCTACATAATATGCCCAACATACCTGGCAGAAAGCTAAGTAAACTACCCCTCTCAAAGAACAGTTGTAGTACCTGTTAGCTCTAAGTTCTATTCCTAAGCTAGGTAGTTTCAAATCAGCCATTTGTGCCCTATATATTTACACAATTCTGGCACATTCCACACCTGTAGGTACCCTTATCATTATTACTAAAATAATTATTTACTCCACTTCTAGTTTTTTTTTTTTCCAAAATGTTCTTGATGTTCTCCCCCTATGATACTCATTTTCTGGTGTTGAGGGTGGTTACTACTGAAATGCAAGTAGGTGTTTGAGAAATTTTCCTTCCAATATAACTTGGATCTAAACTTATAATTCAATGAGTCCTTAATTAATGTGACACCAAGATAATGAATTTCATCACCCTTAATACTATGGGTACATTTCAAAAACTGAGCAGTAGAATTGATGTACTCAATAAATTCTTCCAGTTCATTGCCTAAACTTTTCCAGATTATAAAAATACCACCCAGAAAGCATAAATAACAAACCGTAATCTTGTAAACTAGTGAATTAAATAATTTTTTATCCCAATACAGTCGGACAATATTAGCAAAAAGTGGGGCACAAGCAGCACCCATTGCTATTCCACTTATTTGCTTATAAAATTCCCCTTCAATCTACATGAAATTGTTTTCAAGTACCATCTGTAAACATTCTCTAATTAAATTCAATTCATTGTTACTCAGAAGGTCACAGTCAAACAATATATCTATGCACCGATGTAGTCCTGTTGAATGTGGGATAACAGAAAATAAACTTTGGACATCTATAATAACCAATAAGTGATGGGGTTAATAGAATTTTTTTAACCTTCAATAAATAGTCCCATAGGTTAGTACTAGGCTAACTGCCTTTGCGAACCATTGTAAGCCTAGCCAATTATCCCTTGTGAGACTCCAACCCTGCACCTTGTGTTTGTAAGGCAAACACCATAATCATTAAGCCACCACCCAACCCCAATGAATTAATTAATATATGACTAGAAAGACCCAGTATAGTTTCAACTTTTTATCTACAAATGGCCATGGGTTTTTAACCCAGATGCAGCTAATATGGGTCTAAGAGGTGGCTCTACTAGGTTTTTGCATATTTTGGGTATACCAAATATAGATCAAATAAATGGTTTTGGGATATTTAAGAAGTCATATAGTTTCTTATCTATTATACCCCGCAGGAGGTTGCCTTCCAAAATAAGGTCAATTGTTCTGTGGGCAATACTGAATTCATTCCTCAAAACCTAAACAAATTAACCATTTGTGCCTTATATATTTACACAATTGCAGAACATTCCACACCTGCAGGTACCCTTATCATTATTGCTAAAATAATTATTTACTCCACTTCTAGTTCTTTTTCCAAAATGTTCTTGATGTTCTGCCCCTATGATACGTAAACTGTAGTGGTTTTGATAACACCACTGGGCTATTTGGCATTTTGGAAAAAAAGCTCCCAGTACTTCCTTATAATGTTTTGCATTTTATATTTTTATATCGTATGCTAACGTGGTCATATTTAAGAATTAAAGACGTAGTGTGATTAGTTTCACTTGTTGCTATGCTCCCGTGTGGGAAGCAGAATTCTGTCACAGCTTGTAATTACATTAGTTCTATTATGTGAGGGCTATGAGTTAACATTTCTTAAATTGTTTCCCAAAAGGGGGATGTACTTGTCACCCCATCTGTCTAAGATTTCACTCTTGACTGTCATATGTATTGGGGTAACTCCTTTCAAGGAAAAGTTGTTCAGTATAATTTAGCTCATCTATTAAGTCCTGATATTCATATCTCATGCAGGCTACACAGACTATTTGCCCCTTTACTATACTCCTTTTCTGGTGTTGAGGGTGGTTACTACTGAAATGCAAGTAGGTGTTCGAGAAATTTTCCTTCCAATATAACCTGGATCTAAACTTATAATTCAATGAATCCTTAATTAATGTGACACCGAGATAATGAATTTCATCACCCTTAATACTATGGGTAAATTTCAAAAACTGAGTAGTAGAATTGATGTACTCAATAAATTCTTCCAGTTCATTGCTTAAACCTTTCCAGATTATAAAAATATCATCCAGCAAGCATAAATAACAAACCACAATCTTGTAAACTAGTGAATTAAATATTTTTTATCCCAATACAGTAGGACAATATGGCAAAAAGTGGGGCACAAGCAGCACCCATTGCTATTCCACTTATTTGCTTATAAAATTCCCCTTCAATCTACATGAAATTGTTTTCAAGTACCGTCTGTAAAATTTCTCTAATTAATTTCAGTTCATTGTTACTCAGAAGGTCACTATCAAACAATATATCCATACACCAATGTAGTCCTGTTGAATGTGAGATAACAGAAAATAAATCCTAGACATCTATAATAACCGATAGGTGATGGGGTTGATAGAATTTTTTTAACCTTAGATAAATAGTCCCATGAGTTAATATATGACATAAAGACCCATTATAGGTTTTAGCTTTTTGTCTACAAATATGGTAAGGGCATGGGTTTTTGACCCAGTTGCAGCTACTATGGGTCTAAGAGGTGGCTCTACTAGGATTTTGTATATTTTGGGTATGCCAAATATAGATCAAATAAATGGTTTTGTGGTATTTAAGAAGTCACAGAGTTTCTTATCTATTATACCCTGCAGGAGGTTGTCTTCTAAAATAAGGTCAATTCTCCTGAGGAAAATACTGACGTCATTCCTTGAAACCTGGGTATACCTCAAATCACTGTTGAGAAGATGTAATATTTTAATTGCATAACTCCAGTGGTCCATGATGACAATGACCCCACCCTTGTCCAGTTTCATGATTCAAATACTTTGGTTCATGCTCAGTTCTCTTAACACTGTCCTTTCATCAGATTTTAAATTAAACATCCTGCTTTTCCTTTTAGAAAGATGATTTCTCACTTCTTGTTCAACTAGGGCCTCAGAATTAGTCAACATGGGTTGCAAAGGAGAGTTAAAAGTATACAAGTAAATGGGTAACCAATGAACATGGCAGAATCCAATGAAGTCATAGTTCCAAAATGTAATAAAACAGCATAAGAAATGCTAAAAACAGGAAAGAGACAAGCACTTTCACACCTCTCCAGTTGCTTCTTCAGATCTAATGAAACAGCCACAGAATGCTACTTAAATACATAAAGTTTCAGAACTACTTCTTAAGGTCACATGACCTAAGCAGTGGTCTGAAAAGAACATTGTCATTTAATCCCTTCCCTCTGTCACTTTTTAGTTCGAAGATCAATTTATTCTCAATACATTCTGTTTTTGTTTTAACATCAGCACCTCTAATGCTGACATTAAGAAGTTGTAGCACAAGAAACTTAAACTTATATGAGTATCTCCAGTGGACAGAATATGTTTTGACAATGTAGCCCTTTTATCATTTCTAGATGCATCATAAATGTGTTCATGTATGTGGACTTTCAGGGCTCTGCTAATTTTTCCAACACAGAAACATTTACAAACATTGCAGCTCACTAAATACACAAAAGTACAGCTCTTGCAGTTTGCAAAAAAAGTAAAATTTATACACATGCTTCGTCTCAGGACTTTCAAATTTATCAGTAGTTTCAATAAACTCACATAAATTACAGTCTGCAAGGATGAGGTCCTACCCTGTTGGTGAGTCTTGGTTTGTGATGAAATGGTTTATAGCACAACATTTTTCTCAAAGAAACATTGTTCTTAAAACAAAATTTAGGAACCTCACCTAAGATAGTTTTATTTCTATCGTAACATGTAAGAGCATGCCAGAATCCATTGAGACTAAATGGATCTTAGAACTACAAACTGACAAAGGGAATGCATTACATGACTATGTTCCTTTAAGACCACAGCTTAGGTTACGTGACCTTAAGAACTAGTTCCGAAACTTTGTGTATTTAAGTATCATCATGTGCCTGTTTCATTAGATCTGAAGAAGCACCTGGATAGCTGTGAAAGTGCTTGTCTCTTTCCTGTTTGTTTTCATCATTTTTTTATCCTGCTTTATAAAATTTCGGCACTCTGACTTCATTGGATTCTGCTGTGTTGACTGGTTACTCTTTTATTTAGATTATTTGATTTGTGTTTAACCAGTCTTTATTTGCTTACCCTGGTTTGCTTTTCTGAGGGTTGAGCGAACTTATTCTCAGACAGGAAGAACTAAGTTCACCAATCCTACTACTATCAAAAAAGTATTTAAAAATTAATTTTCCTCAAAAACAATTTGACACCTATAAGAACCTCACTAACTTCAGTTCTGTTGGTCAGTACAAAAGTAAAGCCTTTCAAAAATATAAAAAAATAGTATTCATAATCCTGAGATTCACTTGTTCATAGCAGCTATATGCAAATAAAGCAGGTATGTATATATACAAATTCACTGTGCAGATTATTTGTGATCACTATGTTAATGTGAAAGCTTATGCGAGGAACTGCCACTTTCATGAAATGTATATAGCTGCAAGTATGTCTAAAGTACTACACTGAAATATAAATGACCATATGATTTCAGAATTATTCAGAAATTATTGGGGCCTATATTAGGTTACCAAAATGTTATTCTGGCAAACACTTGTTCATCGACCCGTAATCAGTGAAAATTGATTCAGCAATTTGCTGAATTTACTAAGAGCAATAAAATAGTTGTCTGAAGCACAATGGACAACCAAAGAACTTTGCCCTTTTCTGCACTGTAGTTCGATCTTGGAGTTGGCATATATAGTTAGGGGGGTTGTTGGGGGTGAGGCCCCCCACTTAGGGGGATTCTAGTCAACTACAAATTGGTCTGTTGTGTTTTGGGCAACTATTTTGCTGCCCTTAGTAAACTCAGTGAATTGCTGAAACATTTTTCGCTGATTAGGGGTCAACGAATAGGTATTTGCTTGAATAACATTTCAGCAAACTAATATAGACCCAATTATTGATGAATGCAGCTGTGCACAAGCATGTTACAAGTACTGACAGGTAGTTAAGGCAATCTATTTATATTATTTTGTATTTGTAATATATTTTTAAGAATATAAAGCTTTTTTTATATATTTTCTATGAGGTGCCCTTATGTGGGCACCCTGCTTAGTTCATTGAAAGATTGGAAAGGGGAAGACAGAATAGACTGAAAAGGGGGAGACATAACAAAGAGGGACACACAGAAGGAGCACATCAAGTGTGTTTTGTTGAAGTAGGTGAGAGAGAAGGGATTCTATATTTTTGGCAGCAAAAAGACCCCCACTATTTTTGAAATATTTTTTTACATAAGAGGGTAGTTTGGAAAGAAAATAGGCTAGGGTGAGGGAGGAGAAAATTAGGGATGGAGATGAAAATGAGTTGTTCCCAGCAACACCCTGGTCCACAGGATCTCAAATGTTTCCACTGCCTGATGGTGGTGCAGTGGAAGATCACAGTGTTGAGTGGGTGAAGCCTGTGGTGGCTCGACAGTCTAAGCTGACTGGGGCAGCAAGTCCAAGTGAGAAGATCCTGCATGAGACAAAACTGTCTCTCTCCTACCTGTTCACCACATCCTTGACCAAGTCTTAAAGCTCATGGTCTGTGCGGCTTTCCAGACTACACCAAGCCAGGGTGCCTATAGGATCAGTGCCACTGCCCTGTCCCTATGAGAATGCCCCTTGATGGCAAGAGGTGTGGTTGGGATGCTCCTGGTGCTTTTGGACCTGTGGGGAAAAAGAGCATAAATGGGACAAAAAGGGAAAAAAGAAATACAAAATAATGAATTTTTAAAAAAAGAAAAAGAGAGATGGGGAGTAGAGAGACAAACAAGAAATGGAGCTAATAAATTGACACAAATGTGTTAATAAATAAGTGCAGACTCTATTAACAGTGCTTACTTATTTTTATTAATTTTTTAATTAGAAAAAAAATGTTTTCAGAAATTGTCGCTCGTCCCTCTCTAACATAGATGACAAGCAGGTGGGGTATTTTATTTAGATGCTTTAATACATAAAAGCACGTCAGGATGGATAGCAGCATCATAAAATACAAATGATCTAGTTAACAGACAGACCTTACTTACATACATGCTTACATCTCAAGAGCTAACTACAAAATGGCAGTCAGATTTGCACGTGCTCAGTATTTATACACTTGTGTAAGCCCTTGGATAGCTTCTTAAAGATACATACATACATATTGATCTACATCCTCCCTCTTAAAAAGATTGCCCTTTGTAAAAACAATATTAGAGTTAGACATGCATTGCTATAGACATTAGAAACAAAACACAGTGTTCATGTCCAAGTTGCAGTGTATCTGCTACAGGGTTTAGATGTATGACCAAATCTTGTAAAGTAACAATCTGGACTAAATTTAGCAACAGGGACAGTTTTCAGTGAACAACTCATATCAGGAACTTCTGGATTCATCACAGGAACATGAATATTCTCTGGAACATCCTCAGGAATTGGAACACCGGACAGCTCACTCTGAGATTAAGAGTCTTTCTCACAGGCTATGTGCTGTGGTATAGTCTCAAATGTTTCTGATTTTGCATAAACTCTGTTCCTTGTGATTCCACAGTATATGATCTCAGCTCTGGATAAATATTCTTCATGACACAATCCAATCATAACCTTTGAATGTTTGCATCCTTACCACTTCCTGCTTCTTATAATAGACTGTGCGGTTTGCTGGTTTTATCATAGTAGGGCTCCTGGGTTAGGCGTTTCTTCAACAGATTAGCTTTCACTGACCTGTTGTTCTTGACAAATGGAACCAACAATTGACTGCTGACTAGTAATGAGATTCTGATTTGTCAAGACAGAATTCTCTGAGCAGGTGAATCAACATGTTTATCATGAGGAACATTTCTGAGATTCAAGAGATTCAGGAAAACATCACTATTATCTTGTTTTAACTTCTCAGATAACTATTTTGCACTTTGAACTGCACATTCTGCCAAACCATTTGACTGTGGATACTCAGGGCTACTCATGACATGAGTAACGTCCCATTCTTCAGCAAATCTTTTGAACTGTTGGCTTGCAAACTGCATGCCATTGTTAGAAATAGCTTTCTGGGGACTACCATACACTGCAAAATGATGTTTCATCTTAGTAATGATAGTACTGGATGCTAGGTTTGGTAGGAACTCAATCTTGAACAAACTGGAGTAAGAATCTACTAATCTCAAATAATGCTGACCACTCCACTTGAAGATGTCAGTGGTTACTGTCAACCAAGGTAGTTCAGGAATCTGATTTAGCTGAAGTGGTTTCTTCTGTTGATGTGGCTTTTTACTATTACACATGGAACAACATAAAAGTGTTCTCTCAATATCTTGTGACACAGAAAGCCAAAATACTAGTCCTCTCACTCTTGATACAGTTGATACCTGGGAGAACATGATGCAAAACAGTAATGTACTCTTATTGCAAAGAATTTGGAACAATTACTTTTGGACCTTTCAGAATGATACCTTTGTCAGACAAAATCTCATCTCTGTAAGAAAAATAAGATTGCACTTTTTGATGTAAACTAGATTGCTCTGACGGCCATCCTTGATTGAAAAAGTGGTTGAGCCTCTGTAAAACTGGATCTGTGGCTGTATGATGTCTTAGCTCATCAAGATGTGCAAAAGAAAAATTTCTCACTTCCATGACTTCAAAATCAAGCTTCACATTCTCATGCTGTTCTGAGGTGTTTCTGTGTGATCTGGATAATGTATCAGCAAGATAAAGAAGTTTGCCTTTCTTGTAGACGAGTGAAATTATACTTTTGCAATCTCAGCATCATACTTTGTAGTCTGGCTGGAGCTGAATGCATAGACTTTCTCAAGATAGTGACTAGAGTTTGCTGGTCTGTTTCATTCTGGATAGGTCTACCATAAACATAATCATGGAGCTTCAAACATGTAAACACAATTGCCAAAAGCTCTTTCTCAATCTGGGCATACTGAATTTCAGTTTGGGTAAGAGTTCTCAATGCATAGGCAACAGTCTGATCGTCTTGAAGCATGACGGCATCAAGACCAAATTTCGAAGCATCATATGAAGCAGTAACTGGCTTGTGAACATTATAGTATCTGAGAGGTGGTGGACTACAATTCTCTGTTTCAGGACATCAAATGCTCTTTGGTGTTGTTCTAACCAAGACCATGATATATCTTTATGTGTCAGCTCACTGAATGGTGCAGATAGTTAACTTAAGTCTGGAATGAACTTGCCTAGATATTTAACCATACCAAGAAAACATTGCAGGGCTTGAAGATTGTCTAGAGATGGCATCTTGAGAATGGCTGTTTGCTTAGAAGGGTCTGGTCGTATGCCTGAACTGGTAAATAAATGACCAACATAAGTAATGTCTTGTAGCCTGAATTTGCATTTCTGTGGATTGAGCTTAAGATTCACTTGACGTGCCCTTTCTAGAACTTTTCTGAGGTTTCTGTCATGCTCAGCTTCACCATGACCTCCTACTAGTATGTTGCCGATTATATTAGCACAAGGATACCCAGAAAAAAGTTGCTCCATTGCACATTGAAAGACTTCACTTGCAGAATTTATCCTAAATGTCATTCTCAAAAATCTGTACCTTCAAAATGGAGTACTGAACATCATGAGCAATAATGATTTCTTGTCAAGCCGAATTTACGAAAATTAACTCTTTGCATCTAAGACAGAAAAAACAGTGGCATTTGGCATCGAGGTTGCAACTTCTTCAACTGTGCGCATTGGATGATGAGGTCTTTTTAGCACTTTGTTCAAATCTCGTGGGTCAATACATATTCTGATGTCATCTGAGATTTTCTTATGAGCTACTATCATGGAAGATACCCATTCAGTTGGTTCTGCAACTGGACAAATCACACCTTGTCACACCATTTTATCTAACTCGACTTTCACTCTGTCCTGTATGGCTATTGGAACTTTTTCATGGTGGCCTGATAATTGGACTGACATCTGTGTCTAACTTCATGAAGTACACAACTGGAAGCTTCCCTAATTTATCTCTGAAGAGATCAGTATATGTAGAAAAATGTACTAGGCAAAATTAAAGTAGTGGTCTTTCAAGCTAACTTGGTGGACTTCCTTATTAAATGAAAACAATCCCATTTTCAAACTATCTCAGTGCTATAATAATGACTGGATGTGCCTCTTGGCCACATAAAATAAGAAGTCATAGATTCTCCAAGCAGAGTAACATGAAAGCACTACTGAGCCTTCATTTTAAATTTCTTCACCTCATTAAGTAACAGACTTTGCACATCTTGCCAAATCAAGCCTTCCTCTATGACACACTCTAGCAAATGTTTCTGTTGACATAACATTGCACTTGGAACCTGTGTCAGCTTTGAGCTCAGTGGGTTTACCATTTATCTGAACCATACAAAATACTTCATTCTTTGCCCTTAAATGTACTGCTTTGACTGTTTCATTAAGCACTGACTCATCATCAACATAAAGAGTAGGGCAGCAGCTCTCTAATTGATCAACTCATTTCTTAAAATTTTCCCTTTTAATAAAAGTATGTGGGCCTTTTGATTTACAAAACCTTTTGAAATGATTCCATTTATTACATCTATGGCATTGCTGACCAAACGCTAAACATGCTTTCCTTTTAGATTAATGAATTCCACCACGGTTATGACAGTTGACAATGAAACTAGGTTGGGGCCCATGCTTTGAGTTTGGTGACTCACTCATGCTTCGCTGAGACTGTGCAAGCTCTGGAATTTGCTGGAAAGTTCTGAGGTTTACCAGTGAGTGCTGCAGGAGCTACAGTTGCTGTGATGTGCTTCGGCCTGTTTCTTTTAACCACATGCTGAATACCATCAACATAACCTTTATCACTGTGCCTTCTAGATCTATTCCCATTTGTAAGCATATTTGTGTGCTTTTCTGTGAGCTTGTATATCTGACAAATTTCAGTGGCCTTATTTAAGTTAAATCACTGTCATGAAGCAAAATCTTTCTCAAAGCATCATCTTTAATACCACACACAAGTCTGTCCTTTATCAACTCATCCCTCAGATCACCAAATCTGCATGTTTTAGCCTTATTTCTCAAGTCAGTTATATATCTTGCAAAAGTTTCACCAGGCTTTTGATCCCTTGTGTAAAATAAGTGACCTCCCATTGTAACATTTGTCTGAGGGTTACACATTTCTCTAAGTTTACACTTTAAGCACTGAGGGTCCTTCCTTGACTCAGCCTTTACAACAATATGATAGTTTTCCCCTCTCCTGTATAGATAGCAGGTGTATACACAAATTAACACTTCCTTTCTATGGCTTCTGACACAGCTAAATTAAGCAGAATAAATGCCTTTGTACAGTCATCTTTATCAGAAAATGCAGCCTGTATGAAAATGTCGTACTCTTGCTCAAACACTCTCCAGTTCTCTGCAATATTATTGTCAAACACAGGTGCACTGGGTTTTTTAAATCCATCTGCCATGCCCACAAAGTATGTATAAACACACTGAACATAAGGCCCTTTTAATTCTGTACAAACAAACTGTTCTGTGAGCTTGTAATAACATTCAAATGCACAATAAACGCTTCAAAATGCTTTACTTTGTGAAATTTGCTCTGTAATGGCTGTATTCTGCAAAATAACTTTACTGTAACACTGTACAAACATGGAAACACGTTATACACTTCTGATAACTCAGATATCTTTGATTAATATGAAAATACATGCTTAGTGAAAATGCTGTCATTTCCCTTTATTTTATTCATTTTATGCAATTCAGACTGTATTTCAAACATTTTCCATAGTCATTTGAATATTTTTATCAATATCATATATATCGGTTTATTCAAAATCATTTAGAGCATTCCATATGCCACATTTCATACTTTGTGAATAAAAATAGTGCTGAACAATATTTAACATCTGAAATTAATTTCTGACCTGTTCTGCAAAGTATACATTATTATAGGGATGACTCACTGCTGTATATTCCTCCAGCTTCAACTGAGTGCCTCTCGATCTCGAACTGAATAATTTGTATTCCATCCAGGCTTGAAGTCCTTTAGACATGCAGCTTCTGACACCATGTTGCTCATCCCTCTCTAACATAGATGACAAGCAGGTGAGGTATTTCATTTAGATGCTTTAATACATAGAAATGCATTAAGATAGATAGCAGCATCATAAAATGCAAACAAACTGGTTAACAGACAGACCTTATATACATACACCCTTACATCTCAACAACTAATTACAAAATGGCAGTCAGACTTGCACATGCTCAGTATTTATACACTTGTGCAAGCCCTTGGATAGCTTCTTAAAGATACATACACACATACTGATCTACATAAATGTTATTGGAAAGTTGATAACAATCAATAGAAGATATGAAATTATTAAAAGTTCAATAGTTCAATTAATTGGCTAGGGCCAGAGGACAGATTACAATACATACTCTATAATAAACTTGTAAGCTCTTAAATCCATTCATATGTCCATTTTTTAAACATATGTAACTTGACTGATACATGAACAAAGGTAATCTGTCCCACTGTACCCCTGATTGACTTAAGTATCCATTTCTCATTGCTGTTCTGTTTCATTATTTCTATATGGATATCCAGTTCCTCTTGTAACTTTACCCTAGTCCAGTATTTCAATAGTGAACACTACGCATAGTCTTTCAATTCATAAGGCTTTATATATTAAACACAATTTTTCCCTCAAATACCTGTAACTTATAGAAAAAAAAAGACCCAGGCTCTTTAATCTGAAATAGTATAAAATAGTACTAATCTCTGGAATTCCTTTTATGAATTTACATTGTAAATATTCAAGTAGTAAAATATTTACCTTGCTATATAAGCAGACTGACATACTGTAATCAATAATCAGGTGAATATAAGCTATAAGCAACTTCTTAGGAACTCTGTTTCCTATGTCAAAATTCCTAAGAATTAAGCCAACTACTTAAATCAATTTAATTTTAATTTTCAGATCCTGAGGCCTGAATTTACAGTTATTACACGCAATAATTTCCAGATCCTTATACTCAGTCATAAGCTGTATATCAATAAGCCCAGTTTTCAAATTTAAATTAACAGTTGGGAGGGTGGCCTAATGGTTAAGGTGTTTGCCTTACAAACACAAGGTGCATGGTTTGAGTCTCACAAAGGATAATTGGCTAGGCTTAAAATGGCTCCCAAGGGCAGTTAGCTTAGTACTAATCTATGAACCTATGGCCTTTACCAAAGTGAAAACTCCACATTTGCCCTTGTTGACTTTTAGCCCATTTTGATTTAACCACATGTCAATGGGATTCAAATATTGATTGAATATGTGACTATAATGAGGAGTTTTAACCAAATATCCAAATGTTAGGACATCAGTGTACTTTGTCATCTACAAAGTTCGAATTTTTGGTCTTAATGAAAACAAAGTATTAAATAACATAGATCCCAAGACTGAGCCCTGGGGTATGCCTTTCTTCACATTAGCCATCCTGGATGTTTTTTTTTCAATTCTTACTCTTTGATATCTCCAGATCAACCAATTTCTTGCCTAATGGATAACATACGGATTAACTAACTGTTTATGCATTGCATCTATAATGACAAACTGAGGTATACTGTCAAAAGCCTTAGATAAATCCAAATACACAACCACTACTACAAAAAAAATCCTGATCAAGTAGTAAGGAAATTGGTTCACGATAGTCAACCGTATTGAAAACTGATAACAAATGCCTTTCAAACTTTTTCTTACCAAAGAAGTAAGACTTTTTGGCCTATAGTTAATAATTTTATACACTGTGCCTCCTTTGTGAATGGAGATAACATCAGCTAATTTTCAGCTGGCAGGAACAATTCCATATAGTAAAATTTTTGAAAAATAATGTTATAGTTACTGATATATATTTACTACAAACAGCCTAAAAAGACCTAGGAAGATTATCTAGCCCCATTCTACCATCTTGCCGTATGCAACCCAAATAAAAGATCTCACCAAATCCAAATGAAAAGTAGGGCCCACACATTCATCATTTATTATTATTATTATTCTTAGATCAAGGGTCTTCTCTGCACCTGTGATATCCCTACTAAAAAGTGTTTATTAAACTCATTAGCTAGATGTTCTCCTGTATTTAGTGTCATACCACTATGCACTAGTGGACCTAGAGTCTTCATCTTTTCCTTAGACTAATTTACATAAGAGTAAAATTTCTTCATAGAAGCTGTGGACATTAAATGTCATTTGTGTTTGCATTTAGCTGTTCTTAAACATGCCTCCAGCCTTCTACCAACCAAATTATATGCTCCTTTAGAAATGGTACTCTTGAACTGCCTCCAGATATTGAACTTTTTCTTTCTTTTTTTTTCCACAGTAATTTTGAAAGAGTTAAGTTCCACAATGAAGGTAAAGACCTCTCAGGCCTCCTAATAATAGATTTTCTACACTTAATTAATGATCATTACAAATACTCCCAAAGACATTCCATCTATTAGAAACTCCTTCAAAACCTGCAGTTGTTAAATCTATGGAATTAATGTTGTGAGTTATATCCAAATCAAAAATGAAAGCCTTGTTAACTGCATACTTTGACTGATGCTCAAAAGCTTTGTGTGCCTTTACCATAAATTCAAAAACTGTATGATCTAAACTAACAAGCAGGCACAACTGTCTTACATTAATTATCTCGTGTGGTGTATTTGTAAGTAAAATGTCCTGAGTATTATCTAACCTTGTGGGAAAGCCTATGATTTGTGATACGTTGTGCATCAAACAAAGGTCAAGCAATCCACCTTTCTGAGCTTTTCCTGTTATTCCTTTCATATAATTAATCTTGAGGAAATTAAAGTCACCTAATATTATCAATTCTTTGGAATCATTAACTTAATTAGTCCTTCAGTGTACAAATGTTGCTCTAATGTTGACGTAGAGGGTCTTTAGTAACAGATCAGTAAATTAATATTACACATTACCTCATTAAAGATTCATTCTAAAAATAAAAGTTCCTACCTGTAATTAGCTTCAATCACCCTAGCAGATACCTCATGAATAACAAATGCTACAACCTCTCCTCCACTTCTAATGCCTCTCAGGCATTCATACAATTGTTAACTAGGCACTAAACCTCCCTCAATGTTCCAGGATTCAGTAATTACAATCACATCATCTTTATTCTTCCTACAAATTAATTGTGATACATTTATTTTCTTATTCAAACTTCTTGGTCATAAATTGCAGTGTACTGAGAATAATGAAATAAGCAGGGGTAGCATATGAAATGGTTAAACATTTTTCATTACTAATTTATTCTGTAATATTTTACTCTAACAGATTGTGCTGCAGTTGTGTACTGGAAGCACATTACTTCTGCTGTTATATCTGTGTATTACTTATTTCATTATTTGTACTTAAAATAAAGGGAAAATGAGTTTCATTTCTTAGATTGCTTTGATGAATGTACAAGCAAACTCGATGTGCCTGGCTAGGTTTCTATATTGCTAAGAACTATTATGTTGACTCTCCTCTTCACCTGCATTAAGAAGAAAAAAGGAATCATAATTACTTACCGATTATACAGTCATGGTTACTTACCTATTATACGGGCGTGGCTACTTACCTATAACAGAGTCATGGTTACTTACCTATTATACAGGTACGGTGACTTTCCTATTACACATGTGTAAGAATATCTCCCTTATATGCTTACATTTATTAATCAGCAAAGTACAGAATTTCTTTATATACTTGTAGTGAGTCCATCGGTATTAGGGAATATTTCTATGTAGTAATAATTATTCCTAACTTTGATTTCTGCTAGTCACAGCAGAAGGATATTATGACTTCCTCCAATTTGTTATTTTTTTTTTTGTCTGGCTACAGCTTATTTTCCTGGGGAATGCATCGCGCAGCCTTTCCAGCTCTTACCATTCTAACTTAAGTGTCTGCTTTGCAGTATGCCTTGCCATCCTTATTTGCATATTTAAGTAATATCATGTAAAGCTGCTATAAACAATACACTTAAATTCTGAAAGTAGGAAACTGAGCAGTGTATTCTTCTCTAACCTCTTTCAGGTCATTCAGTTCACCTCCAATCTGCATAGGATGTAGGGACTACCACTGGTCAGTAATCTTATAACTGTAGTTACTATTTAGGATGTACTGCTTGATTTATCAATTTATGATTATGCTGAACAAGTGCGAACGGGGGAAATGGTTGAATTTAATGTAAACAATGCTGTTAATTGCAATAATTACAATACTAGTTTAATAGTGGATATTGATGGGCATACACAGATGAATGATATTTTAACATTAGGGAGACAAAGGGGATGCGAGTTGTTTCTTAAACCCAATGTTGTTGAGAACAACAAGGGTGATTTTAAGTTATATAATTACACTAATCACTCCTTTGATAGAGATAGTGTAGAATTGTTCTCAAAGGGCTTCAGTTTTGTACCAAAAAGGAGGGGTAATCTGGTTAACAGTATAATTGATTTGAAATTATTTACTAGAAAGTTAAATTTGAAAATATTGTACCAGAGTAATACCTGGGGAAATATTGAGAATGGTAATAATAGATTGTCCAAACCTAGCACCTATAATCCCCCTATGAACGACAAGATAGCAGTTTTTGAAAAGGTGACTGAAAACGATTTTAGGGATGCCTACAGAAAATATGATTGGAAATTTTGTAAAGGAAAAAATTTATCTAAACAAGAGGAACTTATTTTAGGTAGTA
This sequence comes from Protopterus annectens, assembly GCF_019279795.1. Lineage (NCBI taxonomy): Eukaryota > Metazoa > Chordata > Ceratodontiformes > Protopteridae > Protopterus > Protopterus annectens. The sequence goes on from NC_056729.1 coordinate 599,648,467, forward strand.
TTTTGGCCATTGATAATATTAGAATTATGAAGCCCGATAAGGGTAATGGCATAGTGATAGTGGATAGTAATGATTATGTCTCCTATATGAATGCAATGCTAACTGATGAAACATATACAGAGATCAGCAGGAATGAGATAAATATAGCAAATAAGAGGATTGATACAACACTATTTGACATGCTATACCAAGGGGAATTGGATGAATTTGAATGGCAATTTTTAAAGAATGACTTCCCCGTAGTTAGTGGTATTTTCGGCATCCCCAAAATCCACAAAGGCTTGGACAATCTACAATTCAGACCAATAGTGGATGGTAAACGAAGCAAGACACATTTCATTAGTAAATTTTTGGACCATCACTTAAAGTCAGGCATTGCATTTTTTTCATACATTCTCAAGGATTCCTGGGACTTTTTGGGAAAAATTAAAGCTGTAGAGTTTGAATTTAACGACACTTTTGTCACCATGGATGTGTGCAATTTGTACACGGTTATACCCCAGGATAGAGGTTTGGAGTGGTTAGAGGAACAGTTGTACTACACCAATCTATATGATCAGAACAAGATTAATGTCTTAGTGAAATTAATGGGAATTGTATTAAAAAATAATTTTATATTTTTTGACGGGGCCTATTATAAACAGGTTAGTGGTGTAGCCATGGGGGCAGCCTGTGCCCCGGGCTTCGCGAACTTTGTGTTAACTTATTGGGAAGTTAATTATGTGTTTAATTCAGAATATTTTAAATATATAAAATTTTATGGTCGGTTTTTAGACGATTTATTCATTATTTGGAAAGGGGAGAAAGCGATTTTAAGAAGTTTTTTAGAGTATATTAACAATAGTGTATCCTTTTTAAAATTTACACATGTTATTAGTCAAGAAAGTATTAATTATTTAGATATTAAGCTTACCTATGATAAGGTCGACAAAAAGTTAGTGTCGAATATACATAGGAAGTCCACTTTCTCAAACCCGTACCTACATTTTGACAGCTGGCACCCTCACCATCAAAAGAAAGCAGTGGTTAAAGGACAGATGGTGAGGGCAGCTAGAATGGTCAGTGAGGACGTGGACTTTGATCAGGAAATTACATACATTAGTCTTTTATTTTCTAATAGGGGTTATCCATCAGAATTTTGTAGAGACATAGCCAAAGAAGTGAAATATAAAAGGAATAAGGGTATATACAAACCCATATTACTTAGTAATGATTTGATTCCGAGGGAAAGCCCTCCAAGTCAAGCTATAGATGTGAGCAAATTCATTTGCAATAATATTCCTTTGTATATTACTACATTTAATGGCATGTCTTCACATATAAAGGATATTATTAATAAAAATTGGAAACTTATAAGTACGGATAAATCCTTGGGTGAAATGTTTGCAGGGAATATAAAATATGTGTTTAGGAAGGATACTTCTTTTAAGGATATATTTGAGGGCTTGAATAGTAACACACACATTGACTCTTTAAAACCGGCGGGCAACTACAAGTGTGGTAGATGCTCTACCTGTAAACACATGATTAATATTGACACTGTTGTGACTGTCAATAAATACAACATTAAGATTAGTCAGTATATTAATTGTTATACCAAAAATGTCATTTACATAGCCGTGTGTCAACAGTGTGAGGGATTTTATGTAGGCAAAACTAGTAGACACCTTAGGGACAGGGTAAAGGAACATTTATTAAGTATTAAGAATAATAAATTAACGAATGCCCTTGCTAGACACATTAATCAATTTCAAAATCATTCTTTCAAGTTCTTTGGGGTCACTCACCAGCAGTTAGACCTACAAGGAAAATTAACCAAACACAATTTAGATTTGTTAGAATTGAAGTTGCAGTTATTACTTAATGCTAATCAATACCCCGGCTTAAATGAATACACTAGTATAAAGCCTATTTTATGGTTGAACAGCATTAAGGGTTCTTAGTGAATATGTATCCATTTTTATATGCATTATTATATTGTATTATGGTTTGGGTTTTACTGTTCACCACTACCTTTTTTGACATTCTATTACGCATTAGGTAACGGACACATTACATATATGGTATATACATTTATACATATATAACATATATATATTTATACATATATTTATATTTATACATTTATATACATTTTATTTTATATATATATATTTATATGTATGTATTTACAAGTAGACATTTTTATACATTTTATCAAATTGTTACATATAATTATTCATAAATTTCATCTCTTTTGCCGGGCCATGTTTATAGTTCATTTTTATTATTCACAACAATTATTAATTTTATTATATTTATTATTATTATTATCAATATTTATTCATACACATATATTATTTCTTCCCATTTTTTTATCTAAGAACATTCTACTATTTATATTTATTTGTTTATTGTTCATGACATTGTAAACACGCATCAATTTTACATAACACAAGTTCAATAGTCAGTACGACGTACATGGTAATTTTTTAACCTTGCATTATATTAATATTCGAATGGCATTATAGTTTATTTATGTATTGGTCGAGAGTTGGGTATATTACATACACACAATTTAATTAGTGTTATGTATTACAACAGATATAGGGTGTATGTATATCCCTCTATATATATATATATATATATATATATATATATATTTTTTTTTTTTACATTTATTTGTAAGGTATATATATATATATTTTTTTTTTACTACACACATACATATGCATTTTTTATTGGTGGGGTCATATTTACTTATTTATTTATTTATTTATTTATTTATTTAATCACTTTTTCATTTATTCAATTTAACATAACCAGATTGGTTTAAATACAGGGCATACATCCTTGTACTTTTGGTTAAAGTTGATGAATGAAATAACTAATTAATTGCTGTTTTCACATGAATTTCATTGGTCGACAGGCTCAATCAGTTCCCTGTGCAGTTATATATAATGAGTTTGAATGTAGTAAGATGTGTTCTGATGAAGTTCGTTTAACGGACGAAACCTAGGTCGACGTTTTGTTTTATTCTGATTTGTGTTATTCAATAAAGCTTTTGGAACGTTTATGGGCCTTGGATTCCTTTGGTGATCTGCAGTTTCGTTGTACTCCACAGTGGCTCCACTTTGATTGGGGCACCTTTTCCAGTGGTTATTCCATTTGTGTGTCTCGGTTCCTGGTTTTAGGTTTCTATATTGCTAAGAACTATTATGTTGACTCTCCTCTTCACCTGCATTAAGAAGAAAAAAGGAATCATAATTACTTACCGATTATACAGTCATGGTTACTTACCTATTATACGGGCGTGGCTACTTACCTATAACAGAGTCATGGTTACTTACCTATTATACAGGTACGGTGACTTTCCTATTACACATGTGTAAGAATATCTCCCTTATATGCTTACATTTATTAATCAGCAAAGTACAGAATTTCTTTATATACTTGTAGTGAGTCCATCGGTATTAGGGAATATTTCTATGTAGTAATAATTATTCCTAACTTTGTTTTCTGCTAGTCACAGCAGAAGGATATTATGACTTCCTCCAATTTGTTATTTTTTTTTTTGTCTGGCTACAGCCTATTTTCCTGGGGAATGCATTGCGCAGCCTTTCCAGCTCTTACCATTCTAACTTAAGTGTCTGCTTTGCAGTATGCCTTGCCATCCTTATTTGCATATTTAAGTAATATCATGTAAAGCTGCTATAAACAATACACTTAAATTCTGAAAGTAGGAAACTGAGCAGTGTATTCTTCTCTAACCTCTTTCAGGTCATTCAGTTCACCTCCAATCTGCATAGGATGTAGGGACTACCACTGGTCAGTAATCTTATAACTGTAGTTACTATTTAGGAAAGAGTTTTATATATTTTATTGTTAATATATGTGTGTGTGTGTGTGTGCGTGTGTGCGTGTGTGTGCGTGTGTGCATGCGTGTGTGTGTGTGTGTGTGTGTGTGTGTAGAAACATGCCAAACACAACTAATGAATTGCAAGCAAGTGGGAAGACAGCATATTAGCATAAGAAGTTCTACACCATATCTCATTCCAATTGCATTATTCCTTCATTTACATAATGTTTATTTCAGACTAACATGTTTTGTCTGTGCTAATGAGCAGATCAAGGTTGATGTAATAGTTAAGGTGTCTGCCTTAGACAAAAGATACAGGGTTTGATTCTCACTAAGGGAAATTGACTTGACTTAAACAGTCCACAAGAACAACTAGTCTGTACTTATTGGAGAGACCACAGAGGTTCCTGACCAGGAAAATCCATGGTCTCAAACACCTATACTATACAGATAGGGGTAGGCCATCGTCCCAGGTTCAGCCATAAAATTGTACAACTGGATACTATGTAGAGAATATCCTTTCAAGAACAAAGCCAATGCTCAGAGGTGACCTGTGTCTGGCATACAAGGCCATCTCAAACCCAGCCTTGATGGAGTTGCTACATATCCGTAAGTTAAAGTCCACTTGCACAACCCGCATGCAAGCCCTTAACCTGGTCTGTGACATTAATAGAACTTGCTGTCAGGATAGATTTGTGTCCCAAAGATTCCCCCATCTATGGAACAGATTCCCCTCTCCATGTCAAGCAGAGTACCTCTCTAGTCCCCTTGAAGAGGAACCTGGACAATTAAATGGGAAGCAGAAAATACACCCCTGGGATCCCACCTGTGACCATGCTGGACAGGGGAAACAGGTGCTGACTCTCAGGGAACATGGACCAAATTCTTGGCTAGGCTTATAAGGGCCTCCAGGCCTTTGTCCTCCCATTATTTTGGCTTTGTCTAGAATTCTTGTGCTAATAGTTTGAGATGTATGTTTGACGTTGACCTGTCACAAGCATATATGGTAACTTTAATGCAACACATGACAAAGAGTGAACAGGGCAGATGCACTCACTGGTCAAGTACCACACGACATTCACACTGTAATTACCCATTTTAACAATTTAATTAAAAATATCGGACTTTCGCAGAGAAAGGAAAAACGTTTTCCATTCTATATCAGTAGGTGACAAAAATGTACAGCACTCTATAAGTAATTTGCATTGTTACATTTTATGGTAACAATTATAGCAGTATAGAAATATTATAGAATTGTGTATAAATGATTTAGCAGAGGGTAAAAAAGTATATATTTCATATAGAGATACTTCCCATCCATTACTGTGATTTCTTGCATAATGGTATGCTGTATCTTTGTATTATCCTCTGCAGTGATATCTTTGTCTTTGTATTATCCTCTGTAGTTATGTGATGTGCTGTGTCTTTGTATTATCCTTTGTAGTGATATCTGTGTCTTTGCATTATCCTCTGTAGTGATGTGATGTGCTGTGTCTTTGTATTATCCTTTGTAGTGATATCTGTGTCTTTGTATTATCCTCTGTAGTGATATCTGTGTCTTTGTATTATCCTCTGTAGTGATGTGATGTGCTGTGTCTTTGTATTATCCTTTGTAGTGATATCTGTGTCTTTGTATTATCCTCTGTAGTGATGTGATGTGCTATGTCTTTGTATTATCCTTTGTAGTGATATCTGTGTCTTTGTATTATCCTCTGTAGTGATGTGATGTGCTGTGTCTTTGTATTATCCTTTGTAGTGATATATGTGTCTTTGTATTATCCTTTGTAGTGATATCTGTGTCTTTGTATTATCCTCTGTAGTGATGTGATGTGCTGTGTCTTTGTATTATCCTTTGTAGTGATATCTGTGTCTTTGTATTATCCTCTGTAGTGATGTGATGTGCTGTGTCTTTGTATTATCCTTTGTAGTGATATCTGTGTCTTTGTATTATCCTCTGTAGTGATGTGATGTGCTGTGTCTTTGTATTATCCTTTGTAGTGATATCTGTGTCTTTGTATTATCCTTTGTAGTGATATCTGTGTCTTTGTATTATCCTCTGTAGTGATGTGATGTGCTGTATCTTTGTATTATCCTCTGCAGTGATATCTGTGTCTTTGTATTATCCTATGTAGTGATGTCTGTGTCTTATATTATCCTCTGCAGTGGTGTGCTTTGTCTTTGTATTATCCTATGTAGTGATGTCTGTGTCTTATATTATCCTCTGCAGTGGTGTGCTTTGTCTTTGTATTATCCTATGTAGTGATGTCTGTGTCTTATATTATCCTCTGCAGTGGTGTGCTTTGTCTTTGTATTATCCTATGTAGTGATGTCTGTGTCTTATATTATCCTCTGTAGTGGTGTGCTGGGTCTTTGTATTATCCTCTGCAGTGATATCTGTGTCTTTGTATTACCCTCTATAGTGATGTGATGAGCTGTGTCTTTGTATTATCCTTTGTAGTGATATCTGTGTCTTTGTATTATCCTCTGTAGTGATGTGATGTGCTGTGTCTTTGTATTATCCTTTGTTGTAATATCTGTGTCTTTGTATTATCCTCTGTAGTGATGTGATGTGCTGTGTCTTTGTATTATCCTTTGTAGTGATATCTGTGTCTTTGTATTATCCTCTGTAGTGATGTGATGTGCTGTGTCTTTGTATTATCCTTTGTAGTGATATCTGTGTCTTTGTATTATCCTTTGTAGTGATATCTGTGTCTTTGTATTATCCTTTGTAGTGATGTGATGTGCTGTGTCTTTGTATTATCCTTTGTAGTGATATCTGTGTCTTTGTATTATCCTTTGTAGTGATATCTGTGTCTTTGTATTATCCTCTGTAGTGATGTGATGTGCTGTGTCTTTGTATTATCCTTTGTAGTGATATCTGGGTCTTTGTATTATCCTCTGTAGTGATGTGATGTGCTGTGTCTTTGTATTATCCTTTGTAGTGATATCTGTGTCTTTGTATTATCCTCTGTAGTGATGTGATGTGCTGTGTCTTTGTATTATCCTTTGTAGTAATATCTGTGTCTTTGTATTATCCTTTGTAGTGATATCTGTGTCTTTGTATTATCCTCTGTAGTGATGTGATGTGCTGTGTCTTTGTATTATCCTTTGTAGTGATGTGATGTGCTGTGTCTTTGTATTATCCTTTGTAGTGATATCTGTGTCTTTGTATTATCCTTTGTAGTGATATCTGTGTCTTTGTATTATCCTCTGTAGAGATGTGATGTGCTGTGTCTTTGTATTATCCTTTGTAGTGATATCTGTGTCTTTGTATTATCCTTTGTAGTGATATATGTGTCATTGTATTATCCTCTGTAGTGATGTGATGTGCTGTGTCTTTGTATTATCCTTTGTAGTGATATCTGTGTCTTTGTATTATCCTTTGTAGTGATGTGATGTGCTGTGTCTTTGTATTATCCTTTGTAGTGATATCTGTGTCTTTGTATTATCCTTTGTAGTGATATCTGTGTCTTTGTATTATCCTCTGTAGTGAAGTAATGTGCTGTGTCTTTGTATTATCATTTGTAATGATATATGTGTCTTTGTATTATCCTTTGTAGTGATATCTGTGTCTTTGTATTATCCTCTGTAGTGATGTGATGTGCTGTGTCTTTGTATTATCCTTTGTAGTGATATCTGTGTCTTTGTATTATCCTCTGTAGTGATGTGATGTGCTGTGCCTTTGTATTATCCTTTGTAGTGATATCTGTGTCTTTGCATTATCCTTTGTAGTGATATCTGTGTCTTTGTATTATCCTCTGTAGTGATGTGATGTGCTGTGTCTTTGTATTATCCTTTGTAGTGATATCTGTGTCTTTGTATTATCCTTTGTAGTGATATCTGTGTCTTTGTATTATCCTCTGTAGTGATGTGATGTGCTGTGTCTTTGTATTATCCTTTGAAGTGATATCTGTGTCTTTGTATTATCCTTTGTAGTGATATCTTTGTCTTTGTATTATCCTTTGTAGTGATGTGATGTGCTGTGTCTTAGTATTATCCTTTGTAGTGATATCTGTGTCTTTGTATTATCCTTTGTAGTGATGTGATGTGCTGTGTCTTTGTATTATCCTTTGTAGTGATATCTGTGTCTTTGTATTATCCTCTGTAGTGATGTGATGTGCTGTGTCTTTGCATTATCCTTTGTAGTGATATCTGTGTCTTTGTATTATCCTCTGTAGTGATGTGATGTGCTGTGTCTTTGTATTATCCTTTGTAGTGATATCTGTGTCTTTGTATTATCCTTTGCAGTGATGTGATGTGCTGTGTCTTTGTATTATCCTTTGTAGTGATATCTGTGTCTTTGTATTATCCTTTGTAGTGATATCTGTGTCTTTGTATTATCCTCTGTAGTGATGTGATGTGCTGTGTCTTTGTATTATCCTTTGTAGTGATATCTGTGTCTTTGTATTATCCTTTGCAGTGATGTGATGTGCTGTGTCTTAGTATTATCCTTTGTAGTGATAACTGTGTCTTTGTATTATCCTTTGTAGTGATGTGATGTGCTTTGTCTTTGTATTATCCTTTGTAGTGATATCTGTGTCTTTGTATTATCCTTTGTAGTGATATCTGTGTCTTTGTATTATCCTCTGTAGTGATGTGATGTGCTGTGTCTTAGTATTATCCTTTGTAGTAATATCTGTGTCTTTGTATTATCCTTTGTAGTGATGTGATGTACTGTGTCTTTGTATTATCCTCTGCAGTGATATCTGTGTCTTTGTATTATCCTTTGTAGTGATATCTGTGTCTTTGTATTATCCTTTGTAGTGATGTGATGTGCTGTGTCTTTGTATTATCCTTTGTAGTGATATCTGTGTCTTTGTATTATCCTTTGTAGTGATATCTGTGTCTTTGTATTATCCTCTGTAGTGATGTGATGTGCTGTGTCTTTGTATTATCCTTTGTAGTGATATCTGTGTCTTTGTATTATCCTTTGTAGTGATATCTGTGTCTTTGTATTATCCTCTGTATTGATGTGATGTGCTGTGTCTTTGTATTATCCTTTGTAGTGATATCTGTGTCTTTGTATTATCCTCTGTAGTAATGTGATGTGCTGTGTCTTTGTATTATCCTTTGTAGTGATATCTGTGTCTTTGTATTATCCTTTGTAGTGATATCTGTGTCTTTGTATTATCCTCTGTAGTGATGTGATGTGCTGTGTCTTTGTATTATCCTCTGCAGTGATATCTGTGTCTTTGTATTATCCTCTGTAGTGATGTGATGTGCTGTGTCTTTGTATTATCCTTTGTAGTGATATCTGTGTCTTTGTATTATCCTCTGTAGTGATGTGATGTGCTGTGTCTTTGTATTATCCTTTGTAGTGATATCTGTGTCTTTGTATTATCCTTTGTAGTGATGTGATGTGCTGTGTCTTAGTATTATCCTTTGTAGTGATATCTGTGTCTTTGTATTATCCTCTGTAGTGATATCTGTGTCTTTGTATTATCCTTTGTAGTGATATCTGTGTCTTTGTATTTTCCTCTGTAGTGATGTGATGTGCTGTGTCTTTGTATTATCCTTTGTAGTGATATCTGTGTCTTTGTATTATCCTCTGTAGTGATATATGTGTCTTTGTATTATCCTCTGTAGTGATGTGATGTGCTCTGTCTTTGTATTATCCTTTGTAGTGATATCTGTGTCTTTGTATTATCCTCTGTAGTGATATCTGTGTCTTTGTATTATCCTCTGTAGTGATGTGATGTGCTGTGTCTTTGTATTATCCTTTGTAGTGATATCTGTGTCTTTGTATTATCCTTTGTAGTGATGTGATGTGCTGTGTCTTTGTATTATCCTTTGTAGTGATATTTGTGTCTTTGTATTATCCTCTGTAGTGATGTGATGTGCTGTGTCTTTGTATTATCCTTTGTAGTGATATCTGTGTCTTTGTATTATCCTTTGTAGTGATATCTGTGTCTTTGTATTATCCTTTGTAGTGATGTGATGTGCTGTGTCTTTGTATTATCCTCTTTAGTGATATCTGTGTCTTTGTATTATCCTTTTTAGTGATGTCTGTGTCTTTGTATTATCCTCTGTAGTGATGTGATGTGCTGTGTCTTTGTATTATCCTTTGTAGTGATATATGTGTCTTTGTATTTTCCTCTGTAGTGATGTGATGTGCTGTGTCTTTGTATTATCCTTTGTAGTGATATCTGTGTCTTTGTATTATCCTTTGTAGTGATATCTGTGTCTTTGTATTATCCTCTGTAGTGATGTGATGTGCTTTGTCTTTGTATTATCCTTTGTAGTGATATCTGTGTCTTTGAATTATCCTTTATAATGATATCTGTGTCTTTGTATTATCCTCTGTAGTGATGTGATGTGCTGTGTCTTTGTATTATCCTTTGTAGTGATATCTGTGTCTTTGTATTATCCTCTGTAGTGATGTGATGTGCTGTATCTTTGTATTATCCTCTGCAGTGATATCTGTGTCTTTGTATTATCCCCTGCACTGATGTGCTGTGTCTTTGTAATAACCTCTGTAGTGATGTCTGTGTCTTTGTATTATCCTCTGTATTGATGTGATGTGCTGTGTCTTTGTATTATCCTTTGTAGTGATATCTGTGTCTTTGTATTATCCTCTGTAGTGATGTGATGTGCTGTGTCTTTGTATTATCCTTTGTAGTGATATCTGTGTCTTTGTATTATCCTCTGTAGTGATGAGATGTGCTGTGTCTTTGTATTATCCTCTGCAGTGATATCTGTGTCATTGTATTATCCTTTGTAGTGATGTGATGTGCTGTGTCTTTGTATTATCCTTTGTAGTGATATCTGTGTCTTTGTATTATCCTCTGTATTGATGTGATGTGCTGTGTCTTTGTATTATCCTTTGTAGTGATATCTGTGTCTTTGTATTATCCTCTGTAGTGATGTGATGTGCTGTGTCTTTGTATTATCCTTTGTAGTGATATCTGTGTCTTTGTATTATCCTCTGTATTGATGTGATGTGCTGTGTCTTTGTATTATCCTTTGTAGTGATATCTGTGTCTTTGTATTATCCTCTGTAGTGATGTGATGTGCTGTGTCTTTGTATTATCCTTTGTAGTGATATCTGTGTCTTTGTATTATCCTCTGTAGTGATGTGATGTGCTGTGTCTTTGTATTATCCTTTGTAGTGATATCTGTGTCTTTGTATTATCCTTTGTAGTGATATCTGTGTCTTTGTATTATCCTCTGTAGTGATGTGATGTGCTGTGTCTTTGTATTATCCTTTGTAGTGATATCTGTGTCTTTGTATTATCCTTTGTAGTGATATCTGTGTCTTTGTATTATCCTCTGTATTGATGTGATGTGCTGTGTGTTTGTATTATCCTTTGTAGTGATATCTGTGTCTTTGTATTATCCTCTGTAGTGATGTGATGTGCTGTGTCTTTGTATTATCCTTAGTAGTGATATCTGTTTCTTTGTATTATCCTTTGTAGTGATATCTGTGTCTTTGTATTATCCTCTGTAGTGATGTGATGTGCTGTGTCTTTCTATTATCCTTTGTAGTGATATCTGTGTCATTGTATTATCCTCTGTAGTGATGTGATGTGCTGTGGCTTTGTATTATCCTTTGTAATGATATCTGTGTCTTTGTATTATCCTTTGTAGTGATGTGATGTGCTGTGTCTTTGTATTATCCTTTGTAGTGATATCTGTGTCTTCGTATTATCCTCTGTAGTGATGTGATGTGCTGTGTCTTTGTATTATCCTTTGTAGTGATATCTGTGTCTTTGTATTATCCTCTGCAGTGATATCTGTGTCTTTGTATTATTCTTTGTAGTGATATCTGTGTCTTTGTATTATCCTCTGTAGTGATGTGATGTGCTGTGTCTTTGTATTATCCTTTGTTGTGATATCTGTGTCGTTGTATTATCCTTTGTAGTGATATCTGTGTCTTTGTATTATCCTCTGCAGTGATATCTGTGTCTTTGTATTATCCTTTGTAGTGATATCTGTGTCTTTGTATTATCCTTTGTAGTGATGTGATGTGCTGTGTCTTTGTATTATCCTTTGTAGTGATATCTGTGTCTTTGTATTATCCTTTGTAGTGATATCTGTGTCTTTGTATTATCCTCTGTAGTGATATCTGTGTCTTTGTGTTATCCTTTGTAGTGATATCTGTGTCTTTGTATTATCCTTTGCAGTGATGTGATGTGCTGTGTCTTTGTATTATCCTCTGTAGTGATATCTGTGTCTTTGTATTATCCTTTGTAGTGATATCTGTGTCTTTGTATTATCCTTTGTAGTGATGTGATGTGCTGTGTCTTTGTATTATCCTTTGTAGTGATATCTGTGTCTTTGTATTATCCTCTGTAGTGATGTGATGTGCTTTGTCTTTGTAATATCCTTTGTAGTGATATATGTGTCTTTGTATTATCCTCTGTAGTGATATCTGTGTCTTTGTATTATTCTTTGTAGTGATGTGATGTGCTGTGCCTTTGTATTATCCTTTTGTAGTGATATCTGTGTCTTTGTATTATCCTCTGTAGTGATGTGATGTGCTGTGTCTTTGTATTATCCTTTGTAGTGATATCTGTGTCTTTGTATTATCCTTTGTAGTGATATCTGTGTCTTTGTATTATCCTCTGTAGTGATGTGATGTGCTGTGTCTTTGTATTATCCTCTGCAGTGATATCTGTGTCTTTGTATTATCCTTTGTAGTGATGTGATGTGCTGTGCCTTTGTATTATCCTTTGTAGTGATATCTGTGTCTTTGTATTATCCTTTGTAGTGATATCTGTGTCTTTGTATTATCCTTTGTAGTGTTATCTGTGTCTTTGTATTATCCTCTGTATTGATGTGATGTGCTGTGCCTTTGTTTTATCCTTTGTAGTGATATCTGTGTCTTTGTATTATTCTTTGTAGTGATGTGATGTGCTGTGTCTTTGTATTATCCTTTTGTAGTGATATCTGTGTCTTTGTATTATCCTTTGTAGTGATGTGATGTGCTGTGCCTTTGTATTATCCTTTGTAGTGATATCTGTGTCTTTGTATTATCCTTTGTAGTGATATCTGTGTCTTTGTATTTTCCTCTGTAGTGATGTGATGTGCTCTGTCTTTGTATTATCCTTTGTAGTGATATCTGTGTCTTTGTATTATCCTTTGTAGTGATATCTGTGTCTTTGTATTATCCTCTGTAGTGGAGTGATGTGCTGTGTCTTTGTATTATCCTTTGTAGTGATATCTGTGTCTTTGTATTATCCTTTGTAGTGATATCTTTGTCTTTGTATTATCCTCTGTAGTAATGTGATGTGCTGTGTCTTTGTATTATCCTTTGTAGTGATATCTGTGTCTTTGTATTATCCTCTGTAGTGATATCTGTGTCTTTGTATTATCCTCTGTAGTGATGTGATGTGCTGTGTCTTTGTATTATCCTTTGTAGTGATATCTGTGTCTTTGTATTATCCTCTGTAGTGATGTGATGTGCTGTGTCTTTGTATTATCCTTTGTAGTGATATCTGTGTCATTGTATTATCCTCTGTAGTGATGTGATGTGCTGTGTCTTTGTATTATCCTTTGTAGTGATATCTGTGTCTTCGTATTATCCTCTGTACTCAACCAGATTTGTGTGATGCTGCATACTAAACAACAGCAGAAGTTCTATATTAACAACTGTGTTGTTCAAACTACTAGCATTTAAAAATGTTGCTTCTGTGCTTCAAAATATTAGCAGAATTAAGTTCACAAACTTCAATTTGTGCAAACTGTCAATGAATTCTGACTAGGTTACCTAAATCTTTTAGTCATATATTACACTTCCTTTAGATAGAAAGGAAACCACCCCTGTAAAGGTATGACACACATAGCCACACACTTCCTCTCTATATGTGCATCACTAAATGTCCGGCTATAAACAATATCTAGCCACAGGATGTATGAAGAATCCAGTTATGTTGACCAGTGGACTACATTGCATGATCCACTTATACTTTATAAATGTCCTATTGTGTGCAGCAAAAATGCAGAAAGTTTAAAAAATATGTAATGACCATGTTATACAGCAAAGTAGTTTTTTTTTATGCATTGCTCATGAAAAATTTAGGAACATTTCATATTACACTTTGTCATACAATATTGGTCAATGTTAGAATTGTGCAAACAATAAATTTATCTAACAATTTAATACACAGTACTGTTTTGTGTAGATTTCTCCATTCACAGCAAAGCATAATATCATGCAACCATCATGTCTAGGCTTCCATCTCCCAACTGCAATATAATACGATCTTCCATTTTGATCTAGGGTCCTACATGCTTTCCACCAAAACAAACGACGTATTGCTTGTTGTCTGGATATCCCCAACTTTCTAATAAACTTTTTAATTATCACTGTTTTTCCTTCTTTATAATAATGATCACTGCCAAGTGTTCACCCAGTATTTATTATTTTATTGAGCTCTGTCAATCATAACCACATTATGCTACTTAACTTAATACTTTTTGTCCAGGGTCCCATTTACCTCCACCATAGAAATGTGAATGCTAATACATGCTGTTGAGAGCCACTCCTTTCTCAACTGACATTGTGCAGAATCATAATTGTAGATTACATGTATAGTCATAGACTATAGCAATGAAAAATCAAGCTTAGGAGAATCTAATTAAAAAAAAAAAAAAAAAAGCCTAAATACTGCTGAGTCTGCATGGTATGCATGTAGCATAAAAGCCATGTAAACATATGAGGACCTTGTGAAGGTAGGGGCATATTGATAAAAGACAGCAATATGGGTGTACCATTGAAATGATAAATGGCATGTGGTTATCCATGACACTGCAGCCCTGTTTAAAGCTAAGAAAGGTGCCCTGCTAGGAAGAGAGGCTGGGATGCATGTTGACTTGGTCACCAAGCTCATTATGGCCCTTTATGTCCCCACTGTCTATGAATTAGATGTAGGGACCCTTTGATATGGAACAAGTATAATTTGTGTTCCACAGTGCAATATTCTATAAAGACAGCACAAAGTGCCATGAGATTGCTTTGTAATCCTAGTATTTAAGAATTGCTTTGCTATGGCATCAGGTTGCATTTCAAAAAATAGTACAAAATGCTTACATCAATTTGCATTTTATAAATCTCAGCCATAATCTCTGTAACCCATTTCTTTGAGCGGTTATGTATATTTGCAGTATATATGTATTTTCCCAGACAGGTTTCTGCTAACACATTTGGCAACAATATCATCAGCTATTTC
Source organism: Protopterus annectens (assembly GCF_019279795.1). Taxonomy (NCBI): domain Eukaryota; kingdom Metazoa; phylum Chordata; order Ceratodontiformes; family Protopteridae; genus Protopterus; species Protopterus annectens. The sequence goes on from NC_056729.1 coordinate 599,663,476, forward strand.
ATTTCAAACAATGAGCAATGTTTAGCATCACTGACCCCATGTAAGTGGCAGTAGGTGCACGTTTGAGGATGGTTTGAAGTAATTCTATCACATTTTTCATGCCAGAAATGTTGAACTAACCTGGTTATCCTCATAAAATATTTCCTGTTACATGCATGTGCTAAACAGAGTTTAGATCCATAATGGCATTTTAATGCTGTGCTGTTATGTGAATCTTGTTACATTTAAATGCTATCACAGAAGAATTTTCTAATTGTGCTTTACCGTGTGAAGCATAAATAAGAAGTTACATGTTATTAGAAATGTCATGTGATATCTGAGCATTTGCCGAACAAATGCAGTTGTCAAGGATACCAGACAGCATCTGACTCACTCCAGGGGGTTGAACGAGTAGGTTAATATTCCTCTCATTGCCTTTGAGCTGCTACTTTGGTGTTTGGCTCCAAAAGATTGCCCAGCCCATATGTCAGTCGAGGTGAACACCAGCTACTGTCAAGGTATATTAAAAAAAAGTTAAAAGGTAAAAATAATATGTAAGTAAATAATTAGAGAGTTCTCTAGTGTACTTGTAGATTGCCAGCTGTCACTCCTATGAATTCCACATATGTCAGTCACTCAGTGGTGCAGCGTTGAGGTGTTGGGCAGAGGTGACAGCACATAGAGTACAGGTATGAACTTAATGGTATAATACCTGTTGAAAAAATTGCTCATACTTATTGCCATAATGTTCTGTTTGAAGAGAATTTTATTTTCTTGAGATGCAGTGTCTCACACAGTTGGTCATAAAGTGTCATTACATAATCAGAAAAAAGAATGATGGAATAAGTGTCAAGAATTCTTGTTACCATTAAAGATTACATGCATTACAAGACAGACAGTGGTTTACTGTCAAATGCACCTAGCAGAAGAGCTCTTATAGCTTAGTGGCTAGACAATGGAAATAATGAGCAGTCCAGTGAAACTGAAGGCAGGGTCACAGCAGGAGACTCATCAGTGTCTCTCTGCAGTCTGGTCACATGGTCAGCTAACTGGATAGTGAGTTAGTAATAGGACAAGAAACTGTCACAAAAAACCTCTAGGCTGACAGCTGCATGTAATGGATGATCGACTCTGTGGTATTCAGGGGAAATGGCTTAACCAACAATATAAGAAGAGAATTTGGATAATTAAACTCAGCTAAATGGATCTACTTACAAGCCTGAAGTTTCAAAACTTTGAACTGCAAATGGTCGAGACAATAACATCAAAAGTTTTGAATCTTTGAAATTGTAACAAAAAAAAATTAAAAAAAAATGTTTTATGTTTTTGCAGGTGGACAAGTCCCCTTGCACCCCACACCCCCTGCTAAATAAATATACCGACTCTGAAATTGCACTACAATGAGAAAAATAGTAAATTTCCTTTCCCACGCTGTACGGCAATCTCCATTCAAAACGTTCAAAGTTTCAGAACTTCATGTCCAAGTCACAGCACTAGGCTGGTTAGCTCGCTGTTTAGGTTTTCTAGATTTGTGAAAACACTGGGTCATTAAACAATTAGTAAAAACATGGAGACACATAAATTCCAGACAAAAAGACTACAAGAACCTAATAGGGGAAAGGTTATTGCTATTTCTAATCAAACAGATAAGACAGCGATACTCCCACCTTGGTCATTTGGGCAGTATATTGTTCACATGGATGAATGCAGGAGCTTTAAGGGTTAATGAATTATTGCAGCCAGTCTGCTGGTCAGATGTAGTGGTAACAGTCATGTTTCAATTGGGCTAAAGAAATCTAAAACAGACCAAATTTGACATGGGCAGCTGGCCTTGAGCATGGTTCAATAGGCCTTAGCTTTCAAGAAATTATCAAATGGTATTTCAGCACCCAAAATGCAAGTTTCTGTGTTTTACAGATGTTAACAATATGATCATAAAAGAGCTATTCTGCCTGGGGTTTGTGCCAGAAGGGTACACTTCTCATTCTTTCTGAGTAGGGAAAGCATCAGACCTGGTCAGTGAAGAGCATTCTATTTAGATACTAAAGAGCACAAGCAGATGGAAATCAAATGCCTTAATAAATTATATAAGCTAACAAAATCTAGTATATTCCTTTCAGGTCCATGCATGATCCTGGTCATTGGTCACTCTTTCATCCATAGAGGAGACCTAAGAGCTGCCATAATGGTTAATGGAAAATACTTTGGCCTTGATTCTGCATTTTAGACAGTAAAATTGATAGGCATTGCAGGATTATCTTGGCTTCAGTTATTACCTTCACTGGAGAAATTGTTCAATATGAAAATAACCCCTGATGCATTAATCATTCACTTGGAAGGTAATCATCTAGTTTATATCACCAAGCATATTCTCCTCAGCAAAATGTTAGCCAATTTAAATATCCTGCATCAGAATTTCCATGATATGATAATAGCATTGTCACCCATGTTGCCAAGACTATCATAGACTGGCTCTTGGAAATCGGTAGTGATTGAAATGAGCTGCAGGTTTTTAAATCACAGAATAGCTACAGTATCAAAGAGCATGGATTTTTGAGTGATTGAACAAACCTGACCCAGATTTTTATGAGTGATTGAACAAACCTGACCCAGATTTTTACAGAGCAGATGGTGTCCACTTAAGTGAAAAATGGCGGGATATATTCACTTTACAGCTAGCATTGCAAATACAGAAAATAAAATATATTAAATTTCCTTTTTTACCAGGCAGATAATACATTAACATTAGGTTTTGAAAAAAGGGGGAGACAGCATATGCATGTGCTGGTGAGCTAGGGCTGCAGTGGCGTTCTTCCTTTCATATCCGCTCTCCTTTTCTGAACATCAGATTGTTGTTTGAGTATTAAAAAGGGAAAATAAGATTGTGGTAAGTCAGGAGTCATATTGGATTTGAGGAGGCACTCTGCATGTTCCCAGTTGGTTAAAGATGTGTCTGGAATTGGTGGGGAGTACATCAACAATTATCAACTGATATGCAACAGTGTTGGTATTAAATGTTACAGTTTTCAGTTTATTATTTGAATGTTAAATTGTAAGAATGAAATGATCTGTTAATTGATGTATGGATAATTCAATATATGGTCGCAATAGCAGATATTGACTCTCTTGACTTTGTTGTGTGCGCTGGAAGATGTTTTGCTGACAACCGAGCATTTGCTGTACAAATACAGTTCTCAAGGAGATCAAAAAGTGTCTGGCTTGCTCCAGGGGTCTGATTAATACTGGTCTCTTAGAATTTGAGCTGCCACTTTGGTGTTCAGCCTCTAAAGATTGTTCCGCCCTCACTCCCACAGATATACAGTATGCCTTTAATGAGTAAACCAGGGAAGCTACAATAGTCTAAGGGCTAGGGCCACTGTGGCCTTCCCCTATTTCCCCTGTCATGGAATCTCATTCCACCATTAAAGTGGAAGCATTATATCAAGAACTGGAAGCATAACTAGATCGTGAGGCAGCACGTATGTAGACAAGGATTTGCCCTTGTGTTTTCTTTAAAATCGACTGCCCCTTTCAATAACAACCTAGTTAAAAACTTGAAATCTAGTCAAGGGAGGGATGATATCTTAACAAGTGTCATCAGTGGGGAAGTACAGTCAGGCAGAATGCTAGGCCCACTTTCTACCTTATCTTGGGAGCAGTTTATGAAAATGCCAGTAGGTTTAATCCCCAAGACAAAAAGTGAGTGAATTATTTCTAATCCATCACCTTTCATATCCAGGGGGGGTTTCAATCAATAATTGCATTACTAAGGAAGACACAAGGGATAAATATGCTATGTTAGAGTAGGCAGCCAATCTCATTTGGTCTTTCTACAAACCTTGACTAGCAAACTGGACATCAAGGCATCATTCTGATTATTATCCATCAAAAAACAAGATTGACTGTAACTAGGGTTATCTTTCAGAAATCAGCTGTATTTCAACACAGCTATGCCAATGGGCTATTTGGTGACATGTGAGACTTTTAAAACTTTCAGCACAACCTTACAGTGGTACTGAGAGTAAAGAGCCTCAAAACAAGTGGACATATATTACTTTAATGATTTTTAATGCTAGGTGGAGGTAGCAGCACACCAGGCTAGAGATGAGCATTTTCATAGAACTATGCAATGATTTGGGATTCCATTAGCAAACAACAAAATAGAAGGCACTTCATAATCAATCATTTAAACTCCTTGGGGAAAAACAAATGAAGCTGAGGTTGGACTTAGATGGCTTCCTGCTTGGGCCAAAAGGTAGAGTCAAGTAGATTATATCACTGTTAGCTACCCTTAACTTTGTTTGTGTTGCGATACAGCAAGGCAGAACATTCACCAGGTCATTACACAATTTACTAAAATGCCATTGGATACAAACCCCAAGAAGGGTCAAGGAAGATTTGAGGGTTGCATTATGACAAACAAATTGGGTATGTTCAGACTCACTATAATGCTATACAGATGCAGCAGCTGGAAAACAATGGGAGGATATTTGGAGGGCAAATGTTTTTCATCAAGATGGCAGGAATCATGGATTGAGGCAGTTAAGAGTTACCAGCACTAAATGTTCTACAAGAAAATAGCTCCAATACTTATTATTAATGCCCACCCCTCCAGGCAGGTCTAAAGGTCAGTTCCCTGTCCTTTCTCCTATTAACCTGGAGAACTTGGGCATCCTGAAGCAATGTAGCAACTGCCTCATGTACACTGGCAACCCTCTCCTCTTACCTCCCAACACTCAGACTTGTGAGAGATGCACTTATATATCCAAACTGGAAGCCACGCACTCTCCAGCCAAGACCAGAATAGCTGGTCAAAAGGAGAAGGTCAACACTTGCACCACACTACATGGAACACATAGCCCTCCAGAACACACATCAGCACTGTCTTCACATAAAAAAAACACACACACACACTCCTTCACAGAGTCTCTCAATAAAAATCTACCCAAACAGCAGAGACCTCCAAGGCAGAAATGCACTCGACCACCGCAACATAACACTAATCATGAGACACATAACTCTCCTAAATAGTGTGCCACTCAACCAAAGCCCCTAAAGAAAAACAGCATGCCCAACACACTAGTCATAGGTGACTCAATAGTGAGGCATACTGATGTCCTGCTCACTAGGATGAATAAGGAGAAAGTAACAGTCACCAGGATCCCTCACATAACGCATGCACTCAGGTCCCTCAACAATAGGTACAAATATGACTCTGTCATTGTACATGTGGGTGTGAATGACCTAAGATGTACCTCCCTGGGCTACATGAAAAGAGACATGGAGGATCTCTCGGATTATGTAGCCCAGGTGGGTATGACCCTATCCCTGAGCAGCATCCTACCATCACCCAGAATGATACCATAGTACAAGCAGAAAATGATTGATTTCAACAATTGGCTAAGTTTCTGGTGTCATTCTAAGGGGATCCAGTATTTGTCTGCCTGAGATGGCATGACTGACAGACCTCGATGCTTTGCCAGAGATGGCCTGCATCTTTCACCCCTGGACTTCCGGATACTGGCCAAGGCTCTTGCCACCCCTATAGTGCCTTTTTTAGGCAGTATTCCAAAGACTGAATTACCATAGTAGCAGCTACAAACAAATGCAATCTGAGGGTCATGCTGATCAGTGCTAAAAGTCTAAATCTCAAAAGGCACTCACTCAAAGCACTCTTTAAAATGGAGAACATCGACATTTGTGCTGTAACAGAGACCTGGTCAAAGGCAGCAGAAAGCACCCCTGCACTATTACACACATTTCGGCCCCAGAACATGGACTGAAGCTCCAAAGGCAGTGGTCTTTCCATATTCATAAAGGATGCACACACCTCCAGACTGGTAGCCCAACATAAAGCATCTGAGATACTTCAGGTGCAGCTAACATTGGGTAAGACAGAAATTCAGGTCAGAACCTGCTATGGGTCTGCAACCATGTCTCAAAACTCACATTGAATGTTCCTAAGCACCCTGGAGAATATTAGGGTCCAACATAACACTCTCATACTGGGCGACTTCAACTACCCCTCCATTAACTGGGAAAACTACTCATGTACCAATACACTTGCCCGTTTCTGGAATTCATTAATTCCAATGCTCTGGACCATCTCATTCTTACCCCCAACTAGAAGTAGCAACATCCTTGACCTGGTCATTACTAACATGGGCGACCATTGCTCTACACCAATAGTCAACTCCTCCCACAATCCGACCACAAACTAATCACGTTGGAAATCCACATCACTTCCACCCCCCCCTCCACAAAGGAAACCACCATGTAAAACTTCTCCAAAGCTAACTTTTGGCTCCTAACAATAGAGGTGGCTAACTTCATGGCACCCATGCAAATGGAGAATAGTTGCATGGCCGCCAAATCATACATCAATGCACTGTACAAACACGTACACAAATGCATGGATCTTGCCATACCCAATAGAACTAAGATGCTCTCCTCAAAAAAAAGGAAGCCAATCTGGCGGTTCCCTGCCATAAACAAACTCTACAACAGAACGAGGAAACTGATGCGGAATAAGGTGAAGTCCCTAGACAGGAAAAACTCCCTTATCAGCCTCAACAAAAGGCTGAGATCCCTCATTAAATCCTCTAAAGCTAGCTATGAAAACAGAATTGCAGCAGATAGTAAAGACAACAACAAGGCCTTTTATAGTTATGCAAAGAATCCCCACAGCAATACCCAGATTTGCTCTGAGCTACTGTATAATAGTACCTTCTACACTGAGCCAACAGATATAGTCAATATATTGGCCAACAGATTCAGTGCCAAATTTACCCCCTCCAAAGGACCAATCACAATACCAATAGATTGCCAGGCACCCAGTATTATTGCTGCATAGGTTAAAACAGCACTGTCCAAGACCAAGATTACAGCTACTATGGGACCTGACAATATCCCCGGGTGTGTTCGACATGAACTACATAGTGAACTGGCACCTCACCTGTGTGCCCTGTTCAGTCACAGCCTTACCTCAGGTTTTGTCCCTACTGAATGGTGCATTACTACAGTCATCCCTCTCCACAAGGGAGGAGCAACTACAGACCCCAGGAACTATCGTCCGATTAGCCTGACGAGTCTGATATGCAAAGCTATGGAATGCATCATCGTGGACCTAATAAACAAGGATATAGGGAATCTCCAAACTCTGGATCCTACACAGTTTGGTTTTGTGAAGGGTAGAGCATGCCTGCTCAACTTGGTTGATTTCTTTGTGTCAGTCACCAGAGCTGTGGATGAAGGTGAGGTGCTTCATACAGCCTACTTTGATCTGGCCAAGGCCTTTGATACCATTCCCCACTCAGGAATCATAGAAAAACACACTAAGCTAGGCATCAACCCCTATACCACTAGGTGGGTTGAAAACTGGCTCACAGATAGAACCCACAGTGTGAAAGTAGCTGACTCCAAGTCAGACTGTTGAACAGTCATGAGTGGAGTCCCACAGGGTTCAGTCCTGGGTCCTCTCCTGTTTGGTATCTACTTCTCTGAAGTACAGGCCAACATAAAGGGACTCTGGCTGACAAAGTTCACAAATGACTGCAAGTTGGGAGCTATTATTAACTCCTCAAGTGATATTGACATCCTACAGAAAGGCCTCAATGAGACTAACGACTGGTGCCAGAACCATGGCCTTAAGCTCAATGCCAAAATATATGTCATCATCCCCCTTGGGAAAAACCCAGTTCCCTTGAATTAAAACATCGAAGGTAGCCCATTGAACACAGAAGGGGTTGTAAGAGATCTTGGAACACAGGTTGACAGCAACCTCTCTTTTGACCACCACATTGCCACTGTGGTCAGAAAGTCCTTCTATTTAGCACATCTCATTACTAAGGGTTTTGCATCCAGGAAGAAAGAGGTCATTGTCTCCCTCTACTCTTCCCTCATTAGGCCAATCATCAAGTACAATGCCCCTCCATCCTTTACTACCTTCAAAATCGTCACTTTATCCCTACTTCTTAATGTAGGTGCAGATAGGTTTAACTACAGTTGCATTGCATTATTACTGTATAAAAAAATGAATACTGTTTACAACTTTGTTAAAGCTTTGTATACTATGAAACGTGTTGTAGCCAACTGAGTAGTTATTCAAATGTTTTGTATAAATCACTGTGGAGCTTTTCTCCCTGGGCCTCTACTGAAAATGGGTACTTTTTGGCCAGTGGACCTTCCCGGTAAACAAATGCAAATAAATACATTAAAATAAAATAAATAAGAAGAAGAAACTTATTTTCAATTCTGATAATCAGGTGGTTGTCCAAATTGTTACAAGCAGGTCCTTTCAATCTCCTAGAGTTCAGTCAGTAATGAGACAACAAGTGTTACTCTGTTTAAGAATCGATCTGACAATCTATCCCATCTACAGCTTGACAAGTTTGGAATGTTGGTGCCAGATGCTCACTGCTTGCCTACAATGATTCCACAGGAAATATGGCTCCTTGTCAGTTCTTGGGCAGAAAATACCAGAAAAGCTTGCACTTCAGCTTTGGAAAAATGTAAATATTTTATTTGAACCAGACTGCTGAGGCTAGACATTGGTCCTTGGACTTTATCATTTGCTTCATATTACACAGGCGTGCTTTTGGAGATTCCTGGCCTTCTATTTATGTCTATATCACAGCACTAGGCAGGTTAACTCACTGTTTAGCTTTTCCAGATTTGCCAAAACACTGAGTCATTAAACAATTAGTAAAAGGTTGAAACCACATAAATTCCAAGTATGAGGACTCCAGGAAACCACTACAGGTCCAGTGATTGCCATTTCTAATCAGACAGGTAAGAGTCATTTAGCTGTTTTCACACCTTGGTAATTTGGGCAGCATTGTTCACATGGATGTAGGTCAGGGTTTTCAGGGTCACTGTGCTGGTCAGATGTAGTGGTAACAGTAATGCTTCAGTTTGGCCAAATAAATATAAAACAGACCAAACGGGCATGGCCGGCAGATTTACTTGTATTAAAAGTGTCCTCAGGTTTTCAAATCATAGGATAGCTAGATCATCTAAGAACATGGGTTTTTGTGGATTGATCACCCCAACCTGAAAAAACTGGACCCAGATTTTTACAGTGCAGATGGTATCCACTTGAATGAAATAAGGTGGGGTCTATAAATATATTATAAATAAGTTTGTGGTAAGTCAGGGTCACACTGGAGATGAGGAAGCACTATGAACTCCCCATCTGGGGAAATATTCAACCAGAACAGGTGAGGGCTATACCATACTGCATCAATTGATATAGAGTAAGGTTAGCATTAAATTTTACAGTTTGTGTTTGTTATTTGAATGTTAAATTGTAAGAATCAACCAATCAGTTAATATATGCATACATAATACAATAAATGGTCACAACAGCAGGCACTGACTCCCTTGGTATTATTGTGTGCACTAGAAAGTATGTTTTTTGACAACTGAGTATTTGCCAAACAGAAGCAGTTATCAAGGAGACCAGACACCATCTGGCTCGTTCCAAGAGATTGAATGAGTAAGTTAATACCCCTCTCATTGCCTTTGAGATGCCACTTCAGTTTTCATCTCCAAAAGACTGCCCCGTGCTCCCTCCCCCAATATACATCTTTAATGAGTAAACCAATCAAACCGCAATTCAATAAAGACTAGGGCCACTGCAGTCTTTCCCTTCCCCTCTTTTGTTCCTCTTCTCCTCTTTCATACAGCAGACAGTTGTTTGATTATTAAAAGGGTAAAATAAGGTCATGTTAAGTGAGGAGTCATATTAGTGCCCAGAAGGCACTGTGTATGCCCCTATTTGGGGAAAGATTTGGCCAGAACAGGCAGGGGTACACCAACCAGCATCAATTGATATATAGTAATGTTGGCATTGAATGTTATAGTCTGCAATTTGCTATCTGAATGTTAAATTTTAAGAATCAAATGATCAGTCAATTATATGGATAACACAATAAACAGTCACAACAGCAAATAGTAACTCTCTTCGTTTTATTGTGTGTGCAGGGAGGTCTGTTTTTTTGACAATGCTATTTCAAAATTATCATCACAATTAGTGACAGACTCATGGCAATCAGTCTCCAGTGTAATCATAGGGTAGTATTCATAACCTCAGCCTATGCCCCACAGCAGGGTTGTGATAGCGAGGAAGAATGCATTCAAACAGCAGTTGCAGGACCTGCTAGGTAAAGCAGGACAACATGAATTGGTGTTGATAACAGGTAACTTGAAAGTACATATAAGGACTGACAGAACAGGATATGAGGATTTCCTAGGTCTACATGGGTAGGACATCAAGAATAAAGAAGGAGACGTTACTCAAGACTTCTGTCTAGCAAATGGCTTGATGGTAGCCAACACATGAATCAGAAAGAGAGATAGTCATAGGATCGGGTCTATCTCACTTCAGCGAAGTGGGAGTTCAGCAAACAGCATTTCATCGGAAATGCCGTTCATTGAAATCCACTGTTGTGGGGGCTGCACACTCCCACACTACTCCACCCTCGCTAATTATATATACCAACTTGTACTACAGTGGGGCAAGGGCAAATCTCCCGATCCTCACTGTACAGTGATCTCAGTATGAACAGTTCGATGAACAGCATGTTCTATGTAAGTGAACTGAAAATGCTGTTTGCTGAACTGAATTTTCATGGAAGTGATATAAACCCACAGGATCACATATAAAAGTGGCCAACATGTAACTCGGGTAGATTTCCTCCAAGTAAGAAAAGGGCACATTGGGTAGAATCTGTGATTGCAAAGTCATCCCCAGTGAAACAGTCGGCCCACAGCACAATCCACTGGTTGCTGCAAGTAGTGGACAGTGAAGGCTCTAAGGTCAACAGAGACCAGGTTGAAGACCTGGACGATGACTGGAAAGAAAACATACTATTTCAAGGAATATCTCATGGCTTTAGCACCTCAAGAGGAAGATGAAATAGGAGGATTTGAAGAAGAATGGCAGTGCCTCAAAACAGCATGTGTAAAGACTACAGAACAGATATGCAGCCAAGCCAGGTATGGAAATAAGATACATAAAGAAAGCTGCTGATGAAATGCAGAAGTACAGGAAGTCATCAAAAGAAAGAAGAAATGCAGGAAAAAGTGGGAGATAGAAAAGACAGACCAAGCTAGGAAGGAATACAAGTTAGCTAACAAACTTGCAAAGAGAGATGTTGCAATAGCAAAGAAAAAGCAATCAGAGGCACTCTACCAACTTCTGGGAAATGACACAGTGGATGGCACAAAAAACTATATGAGGTTGCAAGGCAAAGACAGAGAGATAAAGAAGACAGTCAGATACTCTTTGTATGGAATGCAACTTACTCACCAGTCCATATGAGATGAAAGGCAGATGGAAGGAATACCTCCAGCAGCTTCTAAATTAAGAAAACCCCATAGAAGCTATATTGCCCTAGACACAGCCTACTGGGAGAGAAGAGGAGGAGCCTGCCCTAGAAGAACTAAGAACAGCACTAAGGAAAATGAAGCCAGGAAAAGCAGCAGGCTCAGATGAGGTCACAGCAGATATGATAAAGATGCTGGGTGTGATAGGGGATAAATGGCTCCTGAGGGTACTCATAGCAGTGTGGAGAGAAAGGCTTGTTCCAGGTGATTGGAAAATAAGTATAAGTGTATTAGTGGCAGTGTTCAAGAGCAAAGAGGACATTCACAACTGTGGGTAATACAGAGGTAACAAATTCCTATCACACTGTATGAAAGTTCTGGAGATGGTGAGTGATAAACAAATATACAGAGCAGTAGAAAGTAAGATGGGAAATAAGCGGTTCAGATTCAGATCAGGATACAGCACAACCGATCCAATGTTTGCAGTGAGACAGATATTTGAGAAGAAGCTAGAAATTAGGAAAGAGTTCAACTGGGCATTCCTAGACTTGGAGAAACCATATGGCAAGGTCCCAGAAAAGCTGGTTTGGGCAGTAATGTGATGGTTCAAAGTCCCAGAAACACTGGTAAAATTAGTGAAAACTATGTACAAGGACTCAGTGACTCAAGTACAAACAGTGTTTGGTCTTACAGAGGAGCTCCCAGTGGGAATGGGTGTACATTAGGGTTCAGGTCTGTGCCCACTGTTGTTCATACTGGTGATGGACTCTATTAGCAAACAGGTTGGAGGGGACAGGTCCAACAAAGTTGCTGTATACAGATGATGTGGTATTACAGGCAGACTCTGAGCAAGTACATCAGCAAAAGGTTGGGGAATGAAATGCAAAACTGAAGGCACATGGGATGAAACTGAGTAGTGATAAGGCAGTTGCAATGGCAGCAAATGAGGGAAATCAGAAGAAGCTGAAAACTGAGATAGAAGAGAAAACAACGAAACAGGTTAACAGCTTCAAGTATCTGGGAAAGGTGGGTGAGGGGAAGGGAAGTCTGAATTAGAAGGTCAAAGCTAGAATCAGAGAGGTTGCAGCCAGCTGGCACAGAGTATCAGGGATAGTTGTATGACAGAGGAATGGCAAAGAAGTGTACAACACAGTGATGTGATCAGTACTACTGTATGGTACATAAACCTGGGCAGAAAAATCAAAACAGCTGAGGAAGCTAGAGGTGATGGAGATGAACTGCCTGAGATGGGTGGTAGAATGCCAACTGTGGGACAGATGAGAAATGAAGACATAAGAGCAGAAGCCAAAGTAGCTTCAATCACAGAAAAGGTCAAAGAGAACAGATTATGGTGGTTTGGGCACGTGCAGGAAAGCAGAAGACAATCTTGTGAAGAAGATTTGGGACAGACAGGAAGAAGGCAGGAGAAAACAAGGGCATCCAGCAAAGAGGTGGAAGGATTGTGTGAGAGAAGACCTGTGGCAGTTAGGCATGAGTGTTAAAGAAGGTAGAAAGTTAGCACTGAACAGGCAAAGAGGACAAGTAACACAACCCTACAACCCCATGTAGAAAATGGGAAAAGGGAGTCATTGATGATAACAGTAGTGCAGTACACAGTACAAGAACTCCAGGATGCACTGACATAAGTATTTTATTGTTGGACGCATTCTAGTGCTTCAGTTAAGGTATGCTTGGACTTTTGTATAGTCCCAAATATGGATGTGAAAGGTTGAAATGTTACTGAAGCATGGGAAGATTCGATCTTTATTGTAATCTAAACTCAGATGTTTTAAATGTACAGCAAACTTTGCACACCCTCAAAGCAGAAGATTTCACTCCTGTACCACATACTTAAAAAATCAGTTCCATGGACTTTGCACATTGAGAAAGGGAAATTTCCCAGATTCAAAAAGAATGTATGTAGTTTCACACTCTATGACGTTCACACTTGAATTTCTCACAGTTACTGTATATTATCTTTTATATAACCTGTATGTTGCTAGAATGGATAATACTAAAAACGTTAAAACAGTAACGTGCACTCTCCCATAACCCCAATGTCCACAAATAATCAATTTAAGGAGTACAGTAGCAGAGTTATTACTGAGGGACAAATAACCAGATAGTTAAACACTGTACATTTTTTCCTCATAACTTTCACACTGCTGTTTCATCTTCACATCTAAAAACCGGAGTTTACATTCCAGATCAGACGAATTCATGTCTGTCAAATTTAATTTTTATAAATAAGCATTTCTGTATCTGTTGCACAAATCAGCTGTCAGGATATGTATGCAATACGTTTTATGATATGAAAAAGTAAGTAAAGTACTCAAAAGTTGTTGAATCATCAAAATCTGTTCACTCACTGAGTAAATTTCAAATCATGAAGGAAGAAAATGATTGAAAATATCTCTACCAAATAAAACCCGTCAACAAATGTCCTTCACATCCTATTCTGTTATGGCACAATTTCTGCAAAACATAAGCTGTCCGTTTTATTTTTTCCATTTCTTTATTTTTATTGAAAATATTATGCTTTGTTTGATCAGCCACTGGTCAGCGTCAGATAGTGGACAGTAACTCTTTGACCAGGAAAAGCCCCCTTCATATGTCTGAAAGGATATGTGCAGTCTGCAACACAAATTAAATGGGTTTACTGGGGAATCATGTGGTAGAACCCCCCACCCATCACCATCTAGCACACAAAAGAGAGAGAGTGAATTTCTTTTTCTTCACTTCTTCATACTTGAACACTTCATGAACGAGCAGCTGACTTATTGGTAGTAAAAAAATAAAGAAAAGCTTATAGCACTTTTAAGTCCTATGTGAACTGAAACCACCTCTGAAATTCTAATGCATTTCTATCAGATAACTGCAGCATGCTTTTTGTTGAAAACAGCTTCATTACTGAACCCTCTGTGATTCTAACAAGTATTTCTGTCCGGTAAATGAACACTTCTTAAAAAAGTCCTTTTCCTCTTTAAAAACAACTTTATTTGCCAGGCATTTCATACTACATTGCAGAATGATTTATCAAAGCTCAGGGAAGGCATGACTTTAAGGGACATTTTGGCAGTTAACCGCATGCTTCTTTTAAATGCAGTATTTTTTTTACTCAAAAGCAATTTCTTCTGTCAGACCTTTTATACCACAGTTCATGAGGATTTATCAAGCCCTAAGCAAAGCATGCCAGTTGACACTGTTCCTTTGGACTGCTTTTTGTAAAGCCACAGAGTGTTATTATAAAAATACATTCCTGTTAAAATACAACTTTAAACTATAGGCAGAATTCATAAATGTGGTAGATATTGAGTAAGGTTAATACATATAAGAAATTAAGAAAATTCCAAAAGCACTTCAAATCAAGCAGCATAATAGGACTGAGAAGAGATATGACACTATATGCCAGAGTGGCACACATTGCATAGGCATTATGCAGATGGAAAACAGAGACCACATCCTAGAAGCTAAACAATTCAGAGACAAAGTGATGCATAAAAGTTACCAACAGAGACCATGTAGTAGAACCATAAAAGAGGGGTGCAACTAGACATAAGTCTCTGTAGTGGTCATGTATCGCATTCACTGATTACAGCGGTGCAATGGTAGTCACAATAATGATGGATATAACCCCTCCAACACAGTCTGAGCTCATGCAGTTGTAGCTCTCAAGGTACACACATTCACATGGTCATGTGAACCAGACATAGGTATGAACAGCTATGGTTATACATAGATATGTTAACATACAGAGAATGCATACACTGTACAGCAGCAGAATACAATGATACTAGCATCCTTTCTCTGCACAATAGATCCACATGTGATCTAGCAGGGACATATCAACTGTACTTTCTACTGCAAATAGCAAAGGGGATCAGTGCTGCCCAGTGTGGTGAATTACCAAAACATTAACTGAATACACTTCACATATATCAAGAAGTACACTAGTACAGCGGTTACTTCTGTACCAGGCCTACCACTCTTATTAGTAATGTGGCATACTGTGCTCACACACTCACAAAAATGCATTCATGTACATATACTCACACACACACACACACACACACACACACACACACACACACACACACAAAATGCACATATTTTTTCTTTGTATCTGTGTGTTTGCATGTGTGTGTGTGTGTGTGTGTGTGTGTGTGTGTGTGTGTGTGTGTGTGTGTGTGTGTGTGTGTGTGTGTGTGTGTGTGTGTGTGTGTTTGTATGTGCGTGTGTACATGTGGTTGTGTATGCGTATATGTTTGTGTGTGTGTGTGTGTGTGTGTGTGTGTGTGTGTGTGTGTGTGTGTGTGTGTGTGTGTGCACGCATGTGCGTGCGTATGTGCGTATCTGCAAATCCTTTGTTTACATATGTACTATGCTATTACCCATTATCTGCTAACAAGCTTTACAAACTGCTTAACTGCATCAGACTTGACTATGCCTGAAAGTAGGCCACAGTGTATCTTGTCATGGACCCCTTGCCCTCTGATATTCTCATTCAAGTGTACCTGCATCTCTGCTGTGCTTGTCATGCCAGCTTCTTCCTAGCAGTAATACACTCCAGTTTAGATGCACCTGTAACCTGCCCTATATTATTACCCTGCACTCATGCCTTGCTCTTATGCCTGTGCCTTGTGTCTTGCTGTGCTTGTCTTCTAGAGCTTGCCATGGCCATGAGAACAGTGTAGACTCTCATTATCTTATCCATATCACATCATGCAGCTTTCTCCCAACACAAGTTAGAGTTTATATGACCAGCAATCTAAGCTACTGTTTTATGCAACCTCTCTTACAGTTTGTGGTGCAGTGAGACTTGTAAATTTGTTTATACTTGAAGTACCTGAGAGTCCAGCAGTTGAGACATCATCTGCACTGCCTCTGGTACGTAGTACATAGGTTATCTCAGGAGATTGCTGAGTACTTTCATGACTTTATTACTTCACTCAGCATATAACAGCAGTGTTCTTTCTCAGAATGTGTGTTATACTGGGATTAATTTGTCCCAGACCTCTATATTAGTTTACTCTGGATTAATCACATGACCAAATCATGCCAGCTTGCATAAAGTTCCAACGTACCTTACACCCAGATATTATTACTGTATTAGTAAATCAAAAACAACACCGATCTCAGACACTTTCTGGACTACCGCTGTTTGGATTTTACATGCGTCTCCCATATAATTTTTTGGTTATTTTATACAAATCAAATGTTGTCAATTTGCCTAATGCATTTATTATAAAACAATATTATAGTGAGATAAAGAGCAGCAGCACATTTGTAGGTAGTTAAAGCTGTACTCTGATGGAAACTGTAATATTTAAAATCTTCTAGAAGTAAAAGGCACACAAAATTAAAAAAAAAACAGAAATGTAATGCTTATCCTGTCATTGTAGATATCTATGCAATTTTAGTAGAAAAGGCTCACAGAGTTGAATGAGAAGATATTATTTTAGAAGACAATGCCTCTGGAAAGACACTGCATACATTGTATGAAAACTTCAAACAAAGATGACCAGCAATGTTAAAAAATGTCTGGATCTATTAGAAGTTTTACATTTTGTGTCTTTTTAAGAACAATCAAAAAGTTTCTGCGTTTTCTGAAAATGTTTCAGAAAATGTTATAACATAATACTGACATTAAAAGTCTTACTGTAAACTGTGTATGAACTTTATGATGTAAATGACTCATCCTTGTGACATTTTTGAGCCACATATAACTTGCTCAAGACATATGCCCCAAAAGTATATTTCTCAGGACCTATTCAGCCCTTAGCAATTCATTTGAGATTTCTTCTGGCTACAGTCAACAGTTGAAAGTTAAATTTATAAGCAATCACAAGAAGGTTATAGAGTGCATGCTCCATCGGATGATATTTATGTTTAGGAAGTTTTCAACAGTTCACGACTGTTGGAAAACAGTACAGGATTTGCCAGTACAGTCATATTATATAATGGAGATCAGCTGTGCAGTTTCACCAGCAGGTTGGCTAGATGTAGATTTGACATACAGTGTTAATGAAGACCACATTTCATACAGGAGTTACAGTGGTAATACTGTTAATACAAGTTGTGTTGATCTGGCCAAAGCACTCAGTACTATGCCCCTATGCTGGAACTGTAAGTAAATGGGCATCCTTAAATTTATGTGGAAAGATAAATAGCCAACTAACTGAATGACAGAAACTGCACAGTTCATGTGGCAGGCATTTCTTAAAATAGTGCTAAGATAATCAGTGGAGTCTCCCAGGAGTCTGTACTAGGTCTCCCCTCCTATCACCACCCCAAGTTATATACCAGGTATCCGTTTTCTGAATATGCTACCCACGTACATGTGGTTCTTAAATGTCTCTACTATGTATCCCTCATATCATTTAATCAGAAATACAATGTTAACATTTTACCACTCTATATTTGTGGCTTCTGATACAGACCATGCAGAACATGCACAACTGTATCTATACTATCATTCAACTAATAAGGGATCCACAACTGTGCATATAATATTCTGGATAGGATCATAGAAACTGTCAGAAAAATAGGGACAATTCCAATACATTTTCTCCTACTGATACATCTTCTTGTAAATACCAGTTACATCTTTATATATTTTTTTTGTTGAATTATTAAACTATTAGCTTATTATTAAGATACCATTACAGTTGAGTGTGCCTCCAGGCATTTCTACAGTTAAATCCTACTGATGCCTCTAGGTGTCAAATATTGCTTGTTCATATTTGTGTTAATAATTCCAAAACAATAATATGATAACGTAAAGAGCAAACAATCCTCAAGGAATGAATGGTGCTTGTCAACAAGAGCAAAATGTAGAACAAAAACAAGCAGCATCAAAACATAGCAACAACCATAAAATAAAACAGTTTTAATAAAAATGGTGAGCACTTTCACACAATCAATTTGCTTCATTAGACTACATACAACAAAAAACTCATCAGTTAAATAATAAAACAGTGTCAATTAACAATTCAAACTTACCAATAAAAACATTCACTTGTTTAAGTGATAAGGAATCATTTAAAAAGACCTCTAGCCTTTAAAACAGGTTTAATGGAGGTTCTCCCATTAATACCTTGAAACCTATCTGCTTGCATTGTTATGATCCAAAACAATTCACGGCTCTCCGTATAATTCCTGAAATCGCCCCCACGTTTATCTTGATTTATCATCTCAACAACTCTAAAGCCAAATGTATGCTCATTACCATACTCCATGTAGTGTTTGGCTAAGGCATTGCGTTCATCTAAATTATGCATGCAATATAAATGATCCCTCATCCTCTCCATGAGGGATCTATTCATTTTACCTATATAAAAACAGTTACATGCTCTGCACTTAGCCAAGTGTATTAAGTCCCTGCTACAGCAATCGGCAGTCACTTTAAACTTATAATCTTTATTTGTGACTGGATGAATAAAATGAACAAAAGGGTCAATATATGTACAAAAAATACATCTTAAACAGCTACGCATCCTAGCCATAGCTATTATATTGTTACCCATAGTTAATGTATGCCTCTTATAGCAGAGTTGTCTCTTCAGTGATTTCTTGTTTTTAAAGGTGAATCTCTGTTGTTCACCAACAATGTCTCAGATCTGTTCATCTATATGCAGAATAGACCAATTATTCTTAATAATCTGCAAAATACTATTGACATCGCTAGTATAGTAGAAGGACATAGGTAATGTCCTTCCCACAGGCACCAAACCTCATTGAAGTATCATTCACTACTGATGGCTTATTGGAGTAAAAAGGAGGACCTCTATTTTTCCTATGCCTAACAGTTTCATGTAATGCATCTTCCACTTCTCTCATCCTATAACCTCTATCATAAAATTCTGATCTTAAATTATGTACATCTTGTTCAAACAAAGCATCATCATTGTTTAATCTTGAGAGCTGCATGCCCTGGCCCTTGACTATGTTCTTAAATATATAGCCAGGATGCATGCTACTCTGTTGTAAGAGTGTATTTTTCCTACATTCTTTCCTATGAAGGGTAGTGGTGAGTTTATGGAAAGCATTGACTATAACCTTGACATCCAAAAAATCCATTTAATTTACTGATGACCTATAAGTAAAAGATAAAAAAGGCGTAGTACTTTGCAAGAAATCTATAAACTCAGTCAACTACTGGCAATTGTCATCCCAAATCAAAAAGAGGTCATCTACAAACCTCCTGTAGAATTTAATGAAAGGGGCAAAAATAGACTTAAAAATGAATATATCTTCCCATTGAGCCATGGCAACATTGGCATAGCTATTGGCGCAAAAAGTGCCCATAGCTACACCAATCTTTTGTAAAAACAGCTGATCATCATAAATAAAAACATTATTTTCTAGTATTGTCTCAAGGAATAAACAAATTAAGTCAATAGTCACCAAATCATATTCACTGCTGGCTATCAGTAATTCCTTAACCATATTACTGCCTATATTATGAGGGATACAGATAAAAAGGGACACTACATCCAAACTCACTAGCAAATATTGTCTCCTGAAACACATTTTATCAGTGTATTCAAATAAACTTTCCAAAAACTGCTGTGTGTCCATCAACACCAGAAGTTGTACATTTAACACCGGTCTCAATTTTTTCTCGATGAAAATAGAAAACGATATGGTGATCCAGCCCTTGGGGGATACTATAGGCTTAAAAGGAGGGATTAAGAGGCACTTATGAATCTTGGGCAACCCTTGGAACAAGGGGATACGTGGATACTCCACTGTCAAATAGTCGTACATATCTTTCGAAATCAACCTGCTATAGAAATAATCATGTAGGCTAGCGTTTACCCTTTCATGTAATAAAGCCACATACTCAAAACCAACTTTACCATAAATATCTTTATCTTGTAGCAAAAATAAGATGCTATCATGATAGTGCTTAAAGTCCATAACGACTATTGCACCACCCCTTGTCAGCAGATTTAATGACAATGGCCTTGTCATCCTGAAGTTCAAGCAATTCCTGTCTTTCATCAACAGTCAAGTTCACAAAACTGTTTTTCATGTCACCAGTATCATAAGCAGTCATGTCAATTCCAAAACAATGTTACATACAAGATATCAAGTTTCATCTTAAAGCACTCATGATGTCAAACACAATTATATTGAATTTTGATGCCTGTCTAATGCAGCTTAAGAGATGATGAATATTATTGGTAAACTGATAATTTTTACATTTTTTCTAAATATCTCAACATTCAAATAGAACAGGCAGAACTGCATAGCCTCATATGAAAGCTCACAGACCTATGAAAAAAATCCTGCTGGCAGTATGTGTCTTGCTTGAATAATAACTAAGATATAAGCTGTTTATACATTACAAAATGAATATTCACTGCCTTTATTTTGGCTTATAAAATCCAGTTTTAACCATCAAACTGAAGTAATGCCACCAATATAAAGATTAATTTATCCTGAATAGTTTGACATTTACACTTTTTTAGTAACACTTACAGTTCCAGAGCTATAATTTTTTGTTTGAACTGTAAGGTTATAATGTACACACCCAAAAGAGTTGTACTGGAGGGAATGGGTTAAATAACTATCCCTGATCACTTTCTTCCTCTATTTCCATTTCTGCCACCTCAAATTTGTGCTTCCTTGTAGATGTTCTAATCTCAAAATGCATTATTTGAATGGCTTGCGCTAAGGCTGTTCTGTTTTTAGATCATTCTGTTAGTCTTGAACTACATATTCTCATCCAATCTGTACATTTTTGGCAGAATCTCCTTTTCTAGAACTTTTTGTCATCATCAAAAAGACATTTTCATTCCAAGCCTTTTGTAGTGTTATTTATAAAGACAGTGAAGTGGACTGGCCCCCACGCTGACAGTTAAAATATCCCCCTAGTCAATATCATTTTATACAAGTCAATTGTCTTCTCTTTTCAGAAAAAAAACAAACATCTTTAATAATATATATATATATATATATATACATGATGCCTTCTGTGCAGATTCTGCATGTCTTCCCTGTGGTTGCGTGGGTTTCGTCCAGGTACTCCAGTTTCCTCCCACATCCCAGAGACATGCTGTAGGTGGATTTGACACTCTAAAATTGGCCCTAGGTGTGAGTGTGTGCATGTGTGTGTGTGTGCCTTCTGCAGAAGGTTGGGTGCTGGGCTGGCAACTCGACACAGTAAAACTCTACTGCCAATCATGAGCAAACAGGTGATCCACTATGGAAACCCCTAACTGGGAAAAAGCCAGAAGAAGAAGATACTGTGTGTGTGTGTGTGTGTGTGTGTGTGTGTGTGTGTGTGTGTGTGTGTGTGTGTGTGTGTGTGTGTGTGTGTGTGTGTGTGCGTGTGTGGATATATTATATACATATATATATATATATATATATATATATAAAACAATAGACTATTAGCATATAAAAATTAACTACTGGCATGTGTTGTCAGAGAATCCAATAAAAGCTACATTGACATGTACACTTCCTTCTAGATGTCACTGTACATTTTGCGCAGTTCAGTAACCACCCTAACATGGTATTATGTGGTCCTCTACCATGAAGATGTGCAGCATTGTGTACGTTTGGCCCTGTGGCCATGCTGAATGCTTATGAGGCATTCTGGGAAGAGGTATATGCTAATTAGTCATGTGTTCTGCTCCCAGAACTGCCTCCAGGAAATCATTTACACAGCCTACAGATTCAAGAAATTACTCAGCATGTCTTGCCCCCCTACATTGTAGTATTGGCCATGCTCAACTACATACTACCACCATGATGTGGGGAAAGGGGTGAGAGGGGAATACACTAGACCATCAGCAATTATGCTTAAAGGAATTGCCATACCAGCAGCAAGGGAAGTATGGGGATAGGGGTGACCACCAGTAATTTTTCTTAAAGTAAGTGCCATATCAGCACCAACAGCAGTATAGGGATGGGGGATACACTAGCTAATCAGGGATTACTTTTAATGGAAGTGCCATACTGATACCAGTGGCAGTAAGGTGATGGGCCATACACAAGAGAACCAGGGATTATTTTTTAAAGCAAGTGCTGTACATACTCCAGTAGGAGTATGGTGATGGGCGATACACTAGCCAAACAGGGATTACATTTAAAGGAAGTGCCTTACTGACACCACCGGGAGTACAGCTCACTGTGAATGAAAAGATGTTTTGGGTAAATACCTACATGGAAAACGGGCACACGTGTTCAGACAGGATGGTGTGCATTTCCCAAGTTCAGGGAAGAGAATTTGCAGAAGATATTTTGCAGTATTTGACAAACAATAGGCATGATTTTTGCCAGATCAAAAATTTAACAGTTCACAGATAGCAACATCTGATGCATCTCTGATGGTTGTCAATGCTAGGAGCATTGATAATAGTTTTTTTATTGGAAAAATTGCTACATTCACACAAGACTCATGTTGTTATTGCTTGTGAAACATGACTAAAGAACAATGACTGGAAACCTGTTCTGTCAGGGTATAAATGTTTTTATTGTAACAGATATTCTAACAAAACATCAGGTGGAGGCATTATGATAGGGATTAAAGATAGTTATGAGACCTGTGAATATTACATGTTCAGTGATAACACCAATACTATAGGTTGTGTAACTGTGACAATAAAGACAACCCCTGGAACATATAACAATTGTTGGACTGTATAGACAACCAAAGTCAAGTGCAGATGACCTAGAGGAACTTGTACATCTCTTGTATGAAACACAGGAGCGAAGAATAATATTAGCTGGGGACTTAAATTTACCAGAAACAGACTGGCGTAATATTGGGGTCTACATTACTATGTCGACAGGGCTGTTCATCGAACGTCCTTACGTTGACACATGTACACAGAAATACATAAATGTCGAACGGCCACAAAAGCGATTTTTTCCCAGGGAAATAAATTGCTGGGCCTTTGTCGGGAATTTGCCATTTCCTCCACTGTAGTGTGATCTCAGAGATGGTATATTTAAGTAGGGGGGTGTGGGGCACCGCCCCCACATTGGGGCATGTGCGGGTGAAGCCCCCCACTTCATTGTGTCTGTTGGTTTGTTTTGTTTTTTGTTGGCCCAGAAGTCTCCTCCTCCAAGTCTCCTCTTCAGTTTTTCCCTTGAAAGTAATCTAACTCTCAACCTAAGCATTTAAAAAGCATCCTACAGTCCAACACTTGCTCAGACCTAATAGCAAGCACTAATATACCCCGACACTTGATTGCCCAGCAGGGCAAGGCTCATTATTCACCCCTCACCAACCAAGCAACTAAGCAGCTCACCCTACTATTCAGGCATGACCAAAGGGCAATTTCAGGTATACTCTCCAGTCCAGCTGGTGAACCTGGGTATCCTGAGGCAATGTTACAACTGCCTCATGCGTAGAGACAACCCTCTCCTCATACCACAAAACATTAACATATGCGAAAGATGCAATTATATAGCTAAATTAGAGGTTAAGCTCTCTCCACCCAAGACTGGAACAGGTAGTCATGAGGAGAAGGTTAACACTTGCAGCACACCTCCAGCCTCACATAGATTTACTAAACCAGCAAAAAATACACATAAATATACAAAATCATACTTGACTCTAAATAAAAACCTGCAAAAGCATCAGAGACCTCCAAAGCAGACACCCAAAAAACCTGCACCTCCCATCACAAACCAGACAACACATAAAACACAAAATCAGTGTGCCGCACAATCACAGCCCTTAAGGCAACATAACATACCTAACACACTAGTAATAGGCAACTCTATAGTCAGGCACACTGACGTTCCACTCACTAGGCTGGACAAGGAAAAGGTTACTGTTAGCTGCCTGTCAGGAGCCAGATCCGCCACATAACACAAGCATTCAGGTCACTCCAGAACAAGTACAAATATGACTCTGGCATTGTTCATGTTGGTGTGAATGACATGAGACGTACCTCACTGGACTACATGAAAAGAGACATGGGAGAGCTCTCTGATCATGTAGCCCAGGTGGGTATGACCCTGACCCTGAGTAGCATCCTGCCCTCACCAAGAATGATACCACAGTATAAAGAAAAAATGATCAATTTCAACAATTCGTTAAGCTTCTGGTGTCATTCAAAGGGGATTTAGTGTCTGTCAGCCTGGGATGACATGCTCGACAAGCCTCATTGCTTCGCAAGAGACGGCTTGCACCTGTCACCCCTAGGTTTTGAATACTGGCCAAGGCTTTTGCTGCCCTCATAGTGCCTTTTTTAGGCAAGACTCAAAAGTCAAACTCACCTCCATAAACAGCACAAATAAAAAAATGAGGGCTATGCTACTCAACGCCAAGAGTTTAAATCTCAATATGCATGCACTCAAAGCACTCCTCTGTATGGAGAATGTCAACATCTGTGCAGTAACTGAAACCTGGCTCAAGGCTCCACAGAGCACCCCAGCACTACCGGGCTACAACTCATACCACACATTTCAGCCACAGAATATGGACTGAAACACAAAAGGAGGGGATGTATCCATATTCATCAAGGATAAAATACACTGAATATCGAACCACAGTGTGCAATGAATGAATGCTCCAATACTGAAACACGAAGATTTATTCCAACTTGATACAGACTAAGCATATGCTTTCACCAGCAACCTGGCTTCTTCAGAGTCTGACATTACAACACTCCATATTTAAAACAGAAAATGCATTCTCCCCACCCATTTAATTAATCAATTAATTAATTAAGCAATTTCCTTAAAATACATTTACAACATAATGTTAATTTAAATTTTAAAAACTGTTGAATATCATTTAATATACATATAACAATCATTCAATATATAAATACATAATATGTGTATATAAAAATATAAAAAGACAATTCATCTAAATGATACTACTTAAATATTTCAACTGAGGTTTTATAGTGACACATTCATTTAATCCAGGGCGCCTGGTAGCATTAAGCCTAAGCTGCCATTCCATTTCTAACCTTGCTACCCTATTTTGTATATCACATTTGATGTTGGGTTTAACCCTATCTATAATAAAAAATAAGAATTTGTTAAAATTCCCACACATCTTACTGTGCAAATAAAGCGCATTGTGCTCATCCTTTCTCCTGATTGAACTAACGTGCTCCCTTATTCTTTCTTTCAAGCTTCGTGTAGTCATGCCCACATAAAATGCATCGCATGACATACACGAAGCAAGATACACACAATTCTTGGTAATACAATTACAAGCACCTGGACAAGATATCGTACGTTGATAACCCACAACACTTATGTATGTCCCTACTGCTATAAATCTACATCCTTTGCATGAGCCACATTTATTCATACTAGATCTAATATTACTTTTACCCTCTCTTTCAAGTATACTCTTCAAATTTCTTCCTTTTCCATAAACAATCACCGGGGTATCACCTAAAATCTTTCTAGTATCTCTACTTAGAAAGTACTTCCACAAGTTCCTAAGACTAGAACTTAGTTCATTTGCTTTTTCATTGTATGTTAAAACGAACTTTGCTCTATTCATTTTGTTGACTGTATTGTCACTACCACCTATATTAACCCCTTCATCACCTTGCCCTCTTAAAATAGGACTATATCTATTTTTTCTTTTTCTATATACTTCTTTTTTAATATTGGTTAACATTGAAAGTGGGTATCCCCTATCTAAAAACATTCCAATCAATGTATAAATTTCCTTCTTGAATAGGTCATCATTACTAATTAACCTACATAACCGGACCATCTGGCCCTTGACTACACCTCTCCTTTGATGCAGAGGGTGGCAACTTGTGTAATGCAGCATCGAATTTGAGTAGCTAGGTTTCCTATAGATTGTACTCACCAGTCCTTCTTTTGTTTTATATAGAGTAATGTCCAAATAGTTTACTACCTCTTTATTCCAGGTATGCGTGAATCTAAGAAATTCTGTAGTTTCATTAATATAAGCGCAAAAGCCCTTCACACTTTCCTCATCACCTTTCCATAGTATAAGGAGGTCATCTAAAAACCTACAGTACAAAAGAATGTTGTCCTTGTATTTTGAATCTAACACAAATTGTTTTTCCCATGCCCATAAAACTAAATTGGCATAGACAGGGGCACAACGGGCACCCATCGCTACCCCTGTCTTTTGTTGGTATATCTCTCCATCAAATTGTATAAAGTTATTATGTAGTATGATTTCCATCAAGTCATAACATATCTCTAGCCTTTCTTTATCAAAACTGGAACTAGTTAAAAGACTGTCATAAAACAATTCCAGCCCAGTTTGGTGTGGAATCACTGAGAATAAGTTAATGACATCAACAGTCAAGAAACCAAAAGTCTCATTCCCAATGCCCTTGACTCTTCCTACCCTTTCCAAACAATGCCACGAATCCTTTAATATGTGGTCAGCATCAATCAATGCCTTTTTACAAAAATGGTCCACAAATGCAGCCATTGATTCTGTCTTTGAGCCCTTAGCAGAAACAATTGGTCTAAACTGCACATTTTCTGTTCCTTTATGGACCTTCGGGATTCCAAAAAGTTTGGGCATGTTGGGAAACTTCACCAAAAGAAAATCATACTCCACCTCATTAATAACTCCTTGATGTAAGGCATCAAGTAGAAACATATCTATTCCTCTGTAGGCTCTATTAGTTTCATTAATAGATGCTCTAATATATGTGTTCTCATCTCCAAGCAACCTAAATATACAACTACTGTAGTCTATTTTATTCATAATGACCATCCCTCCCCCTTTGTCTGGTTTCATACATCTAAACTTTTGTGTTGACCATAGTTCTTGTATAACCTTTCTTTCATTTTCTGATAGGTTGTCTTCAACATCAGATTTTTGCCTACAAATTTTCCTAAACTCATATTCTACCATCTGTTCAAATCCAGTAATTTCTGGGTTTGTAGGAGGCATAAAACAACTCTTTCTTTTAATCCCTAAAGATACGTTCTCGTCCGTAGAAAACACGGCACATGAACCCTGACCAGTAAAGTACAATTGCAAATTAAGCTTCCTAATGTATAACTTTAAGTTAAGTAAAACTTGTGCAATATCCAGTTTGAAATTTGGCACAAAGTTTATACCTTTACTAAATAACTCAAAGTATACATCACTAATGTCCACTTCAGTATAATTATATATTGTGAATTCTTTGCTTCTAACAATATCACATGATAATACAGACGTACATTCATCCAAACCATTGCTGTTAACTGAAATAACACTTTTGCTCATGCAATTATTAAGTTCATTGTGTGTTGTGAGTCTATAAACATTCACATTACTAATATTGTCCTGAATCCTGCTACAATTTCCCATTTCATCAAAACAACTATAATGTGCTTGCTTTGCTATTACATTATCAACCACATTTTCATTTGTATAGTGTACATTTTGTTCACTCACATTTTGCATGTCACTTTCTTTTTCCCCAAAGGGTTCACAGTTAGTGTGAAATTCCAACACAAAATCAAAACATACATTAAAATCTAATATACAATTAATTCCATCATTTGCTTTACATCTGCTGGGATTTAATAGTTCACCCTCCTTCTTCTTTGATGTTGATGTGGGGATTTGGCCGTTTGCGGCTGCTTGTTCAAGAGCCTCTCCGACCTTCGCAGGAAAACCTGCGGCTCTAAAAAATCTTCCCCTTCATCCACATAAAGTTCTTGTGTCACATCCATGATGTTACCACTAATATCTCTTTCATAATTAGAACCATTAAAGTTAATCACTTTCCTTCCCGGTGGGTACGCTGCTTTGTTTTTGTAATCTGCAGCATTCCTAGCCAGTTTTTTGTGTTTAATGGCTCTATTATTTTTTTCAACAAAAACCTCAATGTTTTTAAAAACTTTTTCAAAGTTGACTTTGTATTGAAGAAACAGTAAATCAGATGTAATACTAAAATGGAGCTTACTAATCTCTTCACGTAAATTGTTAAGTCTATTGTTGTTATTACGAATGATTAAATCAAGAAGCTCCATACCTGCTTTTTGAAACAATTCAACAAGGTCATGGAAAATGTCCGAGTCCATTTCTACCCCCATCGGCAACTTCCATAAACGTAAGTAGTATCATTTAGAAGAATTGTCTTTTTATACTTTTATATACACATATTATGTATTTATATATTGAATGTTTGATATATGTATATTAAATGATATTCAACAGTTTTTAAATTTTAAATCAACATTATGTTGTAAATGTACTTTAAGGAAATTGCTTAATTAATTAATTGATTAATTAAATGGGTGGGGAGAATGCATTTTCTGTTTTAAATATGGAGTGTTGTAATGTCAGACTCTGAAGAAGCCAGGTTGCTGGTGAAAGCATATGCTTAGTCTGTATCAAGTTGGAATAAATCTTCGTGTTTCAGTATTGGAGCATTCATTCATTGCACACTGTGGTTCGATATTCAGTGTATTTTTTCTGGTTGAAACTGTGTTGGTTCTGGTGGAGTGTTTATTCGTTATACATATTCATCAAGGATACCTACACCTCCATGTTAGTGGTGCAGCATGATACCTCCGAGATCATACATGTGCAACTAACATCGGGCAAATCTGCAATGCAAATTGTGGCCTACTAAAGATCAACCTCCATGACCCAGGACCACCACTCCACCTTTCTGGAGACACTGGAAAACATGAAGGTCCTACCAAACACCATGATATTGGGTTATTTCAATTACCCCGCCATTAACTGGGAAAACTACTCAAGTACAAACTCACAGGTCCATCGCTTCCTGGAATTTATCAACTCAAATGCCCTCGATCAGCTGGTAAACTCCCTTACCAGAGGTAAAAACATATTGGACCTGGTCATCACCAACATGGGCAACAGGTGTTCTGCACCGGAGGTCAACCCACCACTGGTTAGATCAGACCATAAACTAATCATTCTGGATGTCCACACCACACCACCACCCCCAACTAAGGACACCACAGTAAAAAACTTTTCTATAGCAAACTTCACCTTACTTAAGACAGAAGTGGTAAGTTTCACAGCCCCCACTCTAAAGGATAACAGTGTTCAAGATGCAGGAACCTTTACAAATGCACTCTATGAGCACCTACAAGGATGCATGGATCATGCCATCCCTAGCAAAACCAAGACTCACTCCCCTAAGAGAAGGAAACCAGTCTGGTGGACCACTGCCATAAACAGGCTATACAATAGAAGGAGGAAACTAGTTCAGAAAAAAATCATATCCCAAGAAGGAAAGACATCTCTGATCAGTACCAGTAAGAAATTAAGGTCCTTCATAAAATCATCCAAGGCTAACTTTGAAAGAAAAATAGTCAAGGATTCGAAAGATAACCACAAAGCCTTCTTTAGCTATGTCAAGAATCTAAGTGGCAACTCGCAGATATGCTCTGAACTAGTGCAAAATAGCACAAAATATACTGAACCTACTGATATTGCCAACATCCTGGCAGCTAGAGTCACTGCAAACTTCACCCCCCTCTCACCCCCAAAAGGGCCCACAACAATACTGGAAAAGTGTAGTGTCCCAGAAATCACAGATGCACAGGTGAAAACAGCCCTTTCAGAAGCCAAAAGCACAGCATCAATGGGACCAGATGGTGTCCCAGGCTGCGTCTTGCATGAGCTACAGAACGAACTAACCCCCCACCTAAATGCACTATTCAACCTCAGCCTCTCCACAAGCTATGTGCCCATAGAATGGTGTGCAGCAATGGTTATTCCACTCCACAAAGGAGGGGCCACAACTGACCCTGGTAACTATCACCCAATAAGCCTGACTAGCCTGGTCTACAAGGCTATGGAGCGCATCATCATGGAACTCATTAACAAAGACATTGGGAACCTCCAAACACTTGACCTGAACCAGTTCAGCTTTGTTAAGGGCAGATCATGCCTACTAAACCTGGTTGACTTCTTTGAGACAGTCACCAAGGCCATAGGTGAGGTGAAGGTGATTCACACAGCCTACCTTGACCTCGCCAAGGCTTTTGACACCATTCCCCACTCGGGAATTATAGAAAAACTCATCAGCCTGAACATAAATCCCTACGTCACGAGATGGGTTGCCAACTGGCTTACAGACAGAACTCATATGGTAAGAATAGCGGGCTCCAGGTCCGACTCTAAACCAGTCACAAGCGGTGTCCCACAAGGCTTGGTCCTGGGACCCCTATTGTTTGGCATATACTTCTCAGAAGTACAGGCAAACACAGGAAGACTATGGCTAACCAAGTTCGCCAATGACTGCAAACTGGGAGTCATAATTGACTCTCCGGCTGACACAGACATTCTCCAAAAGTACCTTACTGAGACAGACACCTGGTGTCAAGGTCATGGTCTCAAGCTAAATGCTAAAAAATGCATAGTCATCATGTTTGGGAAAAACAAAACACCCATGAATTACCACATAGGTGCCAGCCCCCTTAATACAGAAGAGGTAATAAGAGATCTGTGGACCCAGGTAGACAGTAATCTCTCCTTTGACAATCATGTTGCCAAAGTAGTTAGGAAATCTTTCTATGTAGCCCATCTAATTACTAAAGGGTTTGCATCTAGAAATAAAGAGGTTATAGTAGCCCTCTACTCGTCACTCATCAGACCCATCATAGAGTACAATGCCCCATTGGGGATGTACCTCACAAGACACTTCCAACAGCTGGAAAGACCACAAAAGTACCTTACCAAGAGAATTACTGGCCTCAAACATATGTCCTATGTAGCCCGACTGGAAAAACTCCAGCTGTACTCAGTGGCATATTACTTACTCAGAGGTGATATCTGCCTAACTTACAAAGCCATGTCCAACTCAGAATTGATGGACATGCTCCACCTAAAGAAATCCAAGTCATCGTGAGCCACTCGCTTTAGTGAGCTAAACCTCGCCACAACAATACATAGAACATGCTGGAGGGATAGATTCCTGTCACAGAGACTCGCCATGATCTGGAACAAAATTCCTAACTACATTAGGCAGAGCCCCTCACTAACACTCTTCAAGATAAACTTTGACGAGTGGATGGGTAACAGAAAATACACCCCTGGAATCACTTCATTGGCTCTTCTTGACAGAGGCTCAGTTAATTAATCAATGGGGCAGCGAAAGCTGACACACCCTGGCTAGGCTTATAAAAGCCCTTGGGCAGATAGCCTAGTACCTACTTATGAACCTATGAATATTCATTTATAGCTTTTTATCATGTGCTTTTACTTGTTCATAGTATTTAAACTCTAAGTCCACCCATTATAGAGTACAACGCCCCTTTCGGAATGTACCTCACAAGACATCTGTAGCAGCTGGAAAGGCCACAGAAGTACCTAACAAAGAGGATTACTGGCCTCAAACAATTGCCCTACATTGACCGCCTCAAAAACTCCAGCTTTACTCCATAGCATATCGCCTACTCTGAGGTGATCTCTGTCTAACATATAAAGCTATGTCAAACCCAGAGCTGTTGGACATGCTACACCTAAGGAAATCCCAATCCCTCTGAGCTACATGCTCTAGGGACCTAAATCTTGTCACCACAATAAACAGGACATGCTGGAGGGATAGATTCCTGTCCCAGAGACTTCCCATACTCTGGAACAGGCTACCCATCTATGTCAAGCAAAGTTCTTCATTAGCACTCTTCAAGAAAAATCTTGATGAATGGATGGGAAATAGGAAATACACCCCAGGGATCACTTCTGTGTCTCTGCTCGACAGTGGTACAGGAAAATAACTTTCTTGGGTGGCGTAAGCCAGGGAACCTTGTTGGCTAGGCTTACGTAGGCCCTTGGGCCGATAGCCTAGTACCTACCTATGGACCTATGAACCTATGATGTATGTTCAGCGAAAGTTCAAGTCAATCACTGAATAAAATTGCTAAATGTATTAAATTCTGTTGCTATCTACTGCATGTCCATTATGAATGTGAGGTGGGTACTGGCAAGGCAATGATGATCACATGACTCAGTGGCCTTGAAATATCTATGAAATATGTGAGTATGAGCAGTCTCCTGTGGTTGCTATGACACTGAATAGGGACAGTCTCAGTTCCATTGAGCTGGGAAATCACCTCTGTTAATTATTTAGGAAGAAGATGATTTATTGTTGGGATTTTCCCTTCAAGTACTGATTTTCACCAAATTAGTGCATTCACTGGTTTTTGTTTGGAGGGTTGGACACCTTGTTCAGAATTTATCTTCCATTTAGGGGGAGATCATACTGATGTTTATTGAAGAAGGAGACCATTGTCATGGTTGACAATTCTGGGTTAGTAGAAGACTATGGGAAGCAATAAAATATGGAACAAAAGGTCTAATGTCCCAAGGAGAAACCAAAGAATGCCTTATCTAGATCATGTGAATTTCCCTTTTCCTGTTTTTTTATTGTACAGGCCAGTCATTCCCCTGTCCTTGTGTCTTGGGGCTAAGCATATATGAAAGCTCTAAACAAGTAGTTGGACATTTTCATGTACAAAAATGATACAGTTTCATATTGTTCTTAGACATATTCTTGGATACTGAACTCCAGTTTCAGTTTAGCATCTGTTATTGCCATGGCATGAGTTTCATGGATTCTTTCTTTAAAATGTTAAGCCATGGAAGTACCATTACCACTTTCCGTTAATCCAGCTACTGTACTTTGCAGGATCTTTCCTGAAACTTTGGAGACCCTAGCTCTTGGTGGTTGGTTGACTTTGTTGATATTACCTATTTAATATGTTTCTTAAGTAGTCTACTGCCATTGGACTGCTAAAAGAAAAAAAAAAGCGAGGGGCATATTGACTATATTGGTAGCTTTATCTTTATGTCTTGCTAAGAAGATCAGGGTATAAACTGAATGCAATGACTACACTCCTGTATTTCTGGTCTCACTTTCCTTTTTTTTTTTTTTTTTGTTATTTCAGAATTGAACTATCTGTCTACCTATCCATCTATCAATCTCTCTGTATATCTATATCTATATCTATCTATATAGCTATACATACAGATATATATGTATGTATATAGGTTCATAGGTTCATACTAGGCTATCTGCCCTAGGGCATTTATAAGCCTAGCCAGAGTGTGTTTGGCTTTCGCCACCCATTTTAAATTAATTTTGCTATGCCCTTTTTTGAGGTTAGTATACTGTGCCTCTGTCTAACAGTGACACAGAAGTGATACCCAGGGTAAACCTACGATCTCCCATCCACTCATCAAGATTCCTCTTAAACAGAGTCAATGAGGGACTCTGCCTAACCTGGACTGGGATTTTATTCCAGAGTGAAGGGAGCCTCTGGGTTATGAATCTGTCCCTCCAGCATGTCCTATTTATTTCAGTGCTGAGGTTCAAGTCTCGAGCGTAGCTCGATGGGATTTGGATTTTCTGAGGTGCAGCATGTCCATTAATTCCGGGTTGGACATGGCTTTATACGTCAGGCACAGATCGCCTCTGAGCAGGCGGTATGCCACTGAGTAGAGCTGGAGTTTCTTTAACCGGGCAGCATATGGCATCTGTTTGAGCCCTTTGATCCTCTTGGTGAGGTACTTTTGGGGTCTTTCCAGTTGCTGCAGGTGTCTGGTAAGGTACATCCCAAAAGGGGCATTGTACTCAATTATGGGCCTGATGAGGGATGAGTAAAGAGGCACGATGACCTCCCCTGATCTAGATGTGAATCCCTTCATGATTAGGTGGGCTATATAAAATGTTTTTCTAACCACTTTGGCCACGTGGTTGTCAAATGAGAGATTGCTATCAACTTGGGTCCCCAGGTCCCTAATTACTTCTTCTGTACTTAATGGATTACCACCTATGTGGTAATTTGTGGGCACTTTGTTTTTGCCAAAGGGGATGACAATACACTTTTTGGTGTTTAGCTTGAGGCTATGGCTCTAGCACCAGTTGTCTGTTTCTATGAGGCCCTTTTGGAGGATGCTTGTGTCGGCTGGAGTGCCGATTATGGTGCCCAGTTTGCAGTCACCTGCAAACTTGGTCAGCCACAGTCCTTCCGTGTTGGCCTGTACCTCGGAGAAATATATACCGAACAAGAGAGGTCCCAGGACTGAGCCTTGTGGGACGCCACTTGTAACTGGTTTGGTGTCTGACATGGCTCCAGCAATTCTAACCATGTGGGTTCTGACCTTGAGCCAGTTTGCAATCCATCTAGTGACATAGGGGTTTATATTTAAGCTGGTGAGCTTATCTATAATGCCCAAGTGGGGTATTGTATCGAAGGCTTTTGCGAAGTCCAGGTAGGCTATGTGGACCACCTTCCCCTCGTTAATGGTCTTAGTGACTGTTTCAAAGAAATCAACCAGGTTTAAGAGGCAGGATCTGCCCTTAACAAAGCCAAACTGGGTAGGATCCAGTGTCTGTAGGTCCCAATATCTTTATTTATGAGGTCCATGATGATCCTTTCCATAGCTTTGCAGACCAAGCTAGTCAGGCTTATGGGGCGATAGTTTCCAGGATCCGTTGAGGCACCACCTTTGTGGAGAGGGACCACTGTTGCTGTACGCCACTCTTTGGGTACATATCCTGTAGTAATGCTGAGATTGAACGGTAGTTTTATGTTTGGGTTTAGCTCTTCTTGGAGTTCATGTAGGACGCAGCCCGGGACACTGTCTGGTCCCATTGATGCTGTGTTTTTTGCTTTGGAGAGTTTTGGTGGGGAGGGGGGGGGGAGAAGTTTACGCTGAACCTGTCAGCTAGGATGTTGGCAATGTCTGTGGGTTCGGTGTATTTTTTGTCATTTTGGACTAATTCTGAGCATATCTGGGAATTCCCACCCAGGTTCCTAACATAACTAAAGAAAGCCTTGTGATTATCCTTAATGTCCTGTGCAATTTTTCTCTCGAAGCTGGCCTTAGACTATTTTATGAGTGCCCATAGTTTTGTATATGTATATATATATATATATATATATATATATATATATATATATATATATAGTGAGATGCACATCATCTACTTAGTCTATAGAAAGAAGTATTCAATACATTTTTCCAGTAGATACTGGTACCCACAAG
Organism: Protopterus annectens; assembly: GCF_019279795.1. NCBI lineage: Eukaryota > Metazoa > Chordata > Ceratodontiformes > Protopteridae > Protopterus > Protopterus annectens. Next base: position 599,698,739 of record NC_056729.1, read on the forward strand.
CATTTCAGTAAAGATCACTGCGCGAAAAATAAAATTAGTAATGAGTACAAATGAAATAATAAACATATATACAGATAGCTAGATAGATAAGTCACTGATTATTGTATGTATCAACACAGGAACATTTCATACATTGCCTATAACAACTTGACAGACACAATGTTTATGACACAATGTGTCTACGCCGGCGTCAAAAAACTTTAAACATGAGCAGGTTAGTCAGATTTATTTCTTGTTGACTAAGGTATAGGGATGATGAACATATGCTTAAGGCAATTATTAACATATGCTTAAAGTAATGATTAAGTAAATCACATTTTTTCATTTACTACAAATGGGTGTCACTAGCTTGGATACAATAAGAAACTGCAGATTGTCACTTGAGTTGCTGGAATAAGACACTGCACAGCAGTGTCACCAGGTTTTTAAGTACAGTAAGATACTGCAGGTAATTGTCACTAGGCTAAGTGCAGTAAGAAACGGCAGATGAGTGTCACTAGGGAAAAATGTAGTAAGTCAAAACAGATGAGTGTCACTAGGATAATTGCAGTAAAGATACTACAGATGAGTGTGACTATGGTAAGTGTAGTAATATACACCAGATGAGTGCCACTAGGGTAACTGCAGTAAGAAACTGCAGATGAATGTCCCTAGGGTAAGTGCAGTAAGATACTGCAGATAATTGTCACTAGAGTAAGTGCAAAAAGATACTGCATATGCCTATCTCTAGGGTACATGCAGAAAGATATTGCAGATGAATGTCACCAGGGTACTTGCAGAAAGATACTGCAGATCGGTGTCACAATGGTAACTGCAGCATAGTGTGTACTGCAGATAAATGCTAGTTGGTTAATAGCACTGAAATGCTATATATTATTGTCATTAGGGTAAGTGCCATAAGATAATGCAGATGTGCGTGTCACTACAGTAAGTTCTTTAAGACACTGCAGATGTGCTTGTCATAAGAGTAAGTTCTGTAAGATACTGCAGATGTGTGTCACTAGGGTAAATTCTGCAAGACACTGCAGTTGTGTGTGTGACTAGAGTAAGTTCTGTAAGACACTGCAGATGTGTGTTTCACTAGAGTAAGGTCTGTTAGACATTGCAGATGTGTGTTACTAGGGTAAGTTCTGTAAGACATTACAGATGCGTGTGCCACTAAGTTAAGTTCCATAAGATACTGCAGATGTGTGTCACTAGACTAAGTTCTGTTAGACACTGCAGCTGGGCGTCACTAGAGTAAGTTCTGTTAGACACTGCAGATGTTTGTGTCACTAAGGTAAGTTCTTTAAGCACTGCAGATGTGCTTCACTAGAGTAAGTTCTGTTAGACACTGCAGACGTTTGTGTCACTAGGGTAAGTTCTGTAAGACTCTGCAGATGTGTGTGTCACTACAGTAAGTTCTGTAAGACTGCAGATGTGTGTGTCACTACAGTAAGTTCTGTAAGACATTGCAGATGTATGTCACTAGAATAAGTTCTATAAGACACTGCAGATATGTGTGTGACTAGAATAAGTTCTATAGGAGCATCTGGTACACATACTATGTATTCAATCACTCCTAGTTGATCAACATCAAATAACCACAAAATAAGGGAAGAAAGCAAAACTACAGTTCCTTGTTATTTGACTGCTAACTTGCGGGTACTTTTATTTGTCATAAACAAGTTATTCTTCTGGAACTGGAAGGAGTGTAAGCATTCTACTTTACCATCAACATCCTGCTTCTTAAAACAGCTAGCAGCTCATGGCTAAACTGTTGAAGGTAACTCCACATTATACATTTTGAATCTTACTTCTGATTGGAATCTAGGTATGTCATTTGTCTGATGAGTGCTGTGACTTGGCATTTTGCCTCTACAGTGATCTCTGATATTTACTAATAATTCACTCATTGGCCCTTTAATATTATTGCTCTATTCTAACCCTATAAATGTGGTCCTACATTCATCTCCATGTCTAGTTCCTTTCTCTCTTTGTTGTTGATGTGTTGCATAATTTTCATGTCCAGATAGTGCTACAGACTGTTAACAAAAACAAAGATATGGTCCTCACCAAGGTTTTCCTTGAAACTTGTAACATATTTATTGGTTGGAGTTAACAGAACTCCTCTTCTTAAATCATGCTTTATCTGGGTAATACTGTTACACAAAATGGCTACAAATCTCATTCAGCAGTTAATCTTTGTGTCATTAATTAGATCTGAAGTTTGAACAGTAACTGTGTTAGTTTATACCACATTGCAGGAGTGGAGCTGAGAATCTTGCTTGACAATTTATGCCTTTCAGAAGGAAGGAATGTGTTGCTTTAATGTTTAGATAAAATAACATTCTGTCCTCTGTAGACACCATTCAGTACATTGAAGAAATGAAGAAAAGTCAGAACAGAATTTGACCCAAGTCAACCAGGATAACATATCCCTTGTCCCGCAATTCTCTTAGGATCACAGTGCAGCCTTTGTGGGTCAACATGTTAAAGATAGTTTATTACAGTCAGTTTTCCAGACTGCGCATTGGATCAAAGAAGCAATGTGCATGTTCAATGACTCACTGAGATGAAACTATAGTTCACTGCTCTGAAAGGTTTACAGTGAAGTAATGTTGTGATAGTGTTTTCTTCTATGGCTGTGCTTTGGAAAACCCCAGCAGTTAGACAATCGTCCAAAGTGACATATTCTCTTGGTCATTAATTTTTATTAATAACTGATGGTGGTTTGTGGAATTGGCAGCAGCAATATAATATATTGTATCCATCCAGTCTCTTATGATAAAAAAGATTCCATAAAACTGACTTTGGCATGCAGTAAGGGAGTAGCTCTTGTGAAATGACACTTGCATTTTCCCCACAACTTCCTTTATAGCTGAGGTGTTAGACACTACTTTTTAACCATTCTGATCAGATTATCTACTTTATTTTCTGTAGTTGCTGCTTTGTCCATTTTAAGTCATGAAAGAAAATGGATAATCAGCTGCCGTGTGGCAGTCGGCACTCATCTTTCTGACAGCAGCATTGTCATTATGGAACTCTGACAACTACAGCCTAGGGGCTGCTCATTTTGCTACCAATGATAGCTGCCCTCAACTGCTGAAAGTATTATTAATCTTGACTGAAGCTCTCAATGATTCAACAGGACTGCACATAGAAGAGCATCGAGCTTTCACACTAGTGATCCCTCGAGTTATCTAACTGAAGTAGATTGAAGTTTCATTTATAAACACATAGACCAGTCACTACAGAGCTTTTCAAATGAGTTTCCATTTGTACAGTGACTAATTCCTTCCCTATAATTCTCAGACTACCTATGCTGAGGCGGGACTGCCTCAGATATGTACTTAGAACATGATAAGTAATTTAATGCTACTTAATAACATGTCTTGTCATAAGGAAAACCCTGCTAGAGCCTTTTCTGGAATTTCCTAGCAGCCTACTGTACATTACTGTTGTTTGCTTAAACCTCTTTGGGCTAAAAGTGAGTGATTTACTGGATGTGATTATAAACACAAAAGTGATCATTATCAATTTACTGAATGTTTGTCCTTAACATGTAAGTGTTAGAGCCAAGTAGCTGCAAATGGCTGTTTTTGCTTTTTTATTCTAGTTTTAATTTTTAAGAAATATCTCCATCTATTTACAAAAACTGGCTATAATAATGAATGTGATTGTTCTCTATTTTTGATTCTTTCTTTCTCATTTTTTCTTTTATATGATACCAAGGGAAAATCAGTATGACTAGAAGTTGTCATAGCTGCAGTTGGATGCTTACCATGTGTGATCTGGCTGTCTGTATTCTTTTAGTATTAATTTTTAATGAATCTCCTTTGTGGCAGTAGCATTTATTAAGACTGGAGAGGATATTCAAAAACAAGTATAACATGACTAGAATTAAATAGCATGATGACAATAGTGTGACATGGCCCAACATAGGTTAGGCATGTACGAATACTGTCATAGAGCAGTCATGCCAAGGACAGTGATGCATAATTAATTTTCATATTTGTGGAAACCGCAGTAACCATATCACTGAATTGACCATGGTATGAGTGACCATGTGATCCAAGGAATGCTGTATAGACAAAAACTGAAATGAGAGGCAGTGACACATAAAGGTAGCAACAATGGAAAGATGCAGAATGATGACAGGTGGACAGCTGGTGAAGGGGAGGATTGGACTACAGCCAAGTTATGGGGACTGACACAATGAAAGATGGTGATGCAATAATGAGATATAGGGTGGAGTGAGGAAAGCCTACCAAGCTGACCCAGCGGAAAACCCATCCAGAGGTCAGCTAACTACATGGCTGATGTCATGGGTGGGATATGTCTCTGGTTGCCCAATGGTTGGGGCTGGCCAGCTGCATGACCATACAAGTTGCATGAGGCGGCCCTTCAGGTTGTCAGTGTGGACATCAAGGTGCCATTCTACCTTAGTTCTCACCAGCTGTAGCACCTTCTCATGGATGACCCAGGAGGGCCCCTCCATGCTACTTTCAGATAAGACGCCTTCTTATTCCTCCAGATAAGTGGTAAAACAGGCCTCCAGCAAGCCCTGCACATCACCTTAAATAGAGTGCCCTTCATCACCCTGCAGAAATGCAGGTCTGGAGACTGCTAGGGACCTACCAATCACTGGGATAGATGAGGCAGACCATGGTGGCCACCACCTCATTTCTGCCTGCATCATGGCTGATCCCCCAAGATACACAAAGTACATGTAGAAAAACAAAACAACAAAGCAAAATGAAAAAAATGGCAAAAAAAGTAAGTCACAGATACAAATATTTAGTATATATTATAAACTGCATTAAATATTACATTACTGCCAGAAAAACACTGCACTTAACCTACCGCCAGGACAGCCTGGCCTGCCTCTTCTGGCAAGTAATCCAATCCAATTGTTTTCAATTTCCTGTGGTATAATAAAACATAAACAGTAATAAGCACAGCATAGCCCTGACAGCAGAAGCCAATTACAACAACAGATTCCAGACCTCTATACAGTGACAATGCAAGAAAAGAATACTTACAATAAAAAGGTGGCTCTTTCTCGATAAATGTATCTCCTTTTGGGTGGAGAATGTTTGGTGGTTCCTCTCCAAGTCACTGAATTTGTGCTAGGACTGATTGCCAGAGTGGGTGATGCTAGCTTCATTACTCACTACTGGCAATCCACTGCCAGGCATTCACTTTATAAAAGGGGCCCTCCTGATAATCCGTGTGCAGCAGGTGTAAAAGAGTTATGCACTCTGTGCTATACCTTGTGGAAACCCTGCCAAAGGTTTAGCGTCCTGAAGCTACATTCACTTACAAGGTCAACTCCATGATAAAAAAATGATAGCCTAGGAACGCAGCCACATGTAGCAGACACTACATGATGTAATCTGATGGGCATCATGGTATTACAATGTCCATTAACAGTAGCATGATGCATGTGGTCAGAAGTGTGATGCATTTATATGCCCTGGCTTCACAAGTGAATATATCCTATGTGACCTTGCAGGCCTTCATCAGGCAGAATGGCAGTAGGGCAACTCGTTGCTCATGGTCTGTAGCATAATGCAAAGTTACATTAATTCAGCTGGGCTTCCCACTCCTGCACACCCTATGTGACCTCCCAGCCTGTGAATGAGCATAAGCAGGGACACGTAATAATATATCATAAGATTGGTGCAGCTCAGTGGCAATCCCACTAAACTGCCACATTAGGAAAATAATTGCATTACAAGCCTCATTTTAGCATGAAAAAAACATCATCACCATTCTGTGTGCGACCACATTAAAGTAAGCAATGCAAAACATTAGAATATAATGGATACCAGAGTGTACTGTCATACAAACAAACTCATAGTGTAAATGACTACCAAAGGGTGCATGGAAGCAGTAGATACTGTCACACAGCAATGGAGTTTGTGAGGGGCAACACTACACAGAGCAGGACAGGGAGCTGAGAGCTAGTAAACTCAATATGACAGGTTACAGGGGATAGGCAGTACATATTACAGTGCTGTTAGGGGACTGAGCATGACAGGGCAAAGGGTACAAGCAGGACATGTTGCATTTATGATGGGGTTATCATGACAGGGCACAGGGAACAGGCAGGACAGGTTGCAATCTTACTGGGGCCCTCAATGTGACAAGGCAGAAGTGACTCATTCAGGTTTAGTCACTGTCTTGCTGCATAGCTGATAACACATTGTGACATATGTGCATGACAACACTACATGATCATACCTCCCAACTCTCCAGATTTTTACAGAATGTCCAGATTTTGGGCTCATATTTTTAGTCTGTTATTCATAAAACTTTTGGATTTCTGACAAATCACTGGGATGATCTGAGAATTGAAGTCACTAAATAATAATATACATCTGAGTTTTAGACTTCAAATTCTTCAGAAACTATATGTTAAAACAAACCCTGTCATTCTGCCAACTTTCTAAGTTTATAAGAGTAATATTTAAAATGTGTCCCTATTTTTGTGCCTTTGTTCCCCCATTTTGTTGGGCTTTGTCCAGATTTCTTGCTCTAAGAGGTTGACAGGTATATACATGATACAGAAGATAGTGAGCCTCCAGCACAACATGCACAGACTGTGCTTATTGAACATATGCAATAGATAGCAGGTTGCCTAATATGCCCACAGTCCCCACACTATGGCACAATGTCAGAATGGTTAGACTGTATAAGAGAAAAGGGCTGTCACAATTGTAAGGGTGCTAGAGTATTTATGGAGACATTTGCTGGCTAGTATGGACAATCATGCATACATGCACTGAACTGCAAGCATAAAGCATAAACCACAGATGTACATGTCCTTGCTGGCATGGAGATGAAGGAAGAGTAATAACCAGAGAATTTCACCACACATGATGTGGGCATGTTAACACAGGCCCTATGCACATAAGGCATGGATATCTTTGATAAGAGTAAAGCTGAAAAGGCCTTTGGGAATCAGGTGTGGAAAAACTGGTACAATATCCCAATGCAGTAGGCGGCCATAATTAATCCATCATACAACTCTACTGCAGGATGTTTTATATCATACTGCATGCCAGGATCAAGGCAGAGGAAACTAGCAAAGACAGGCTGACCACTGGTGGTGGTTCACCAACACAGAGATGCCTCACAGAAGGACAAAGAAATTCCTGAAGAAAATGAAAGAACACTTATTCCTAGTGGTGGCTTATGTATTGGATCAAGGTTGTTGATGACTGCTTGAGTGTCTGTGGGGGATGCCTCAGGTGTGTAGTGGAACGTGTCATTCCTGTAGGACAGTAACTTGAACTTATGATTGGTTTACTCAGAAAAACACCTATGTATTTATGTCATTCACAGACATAAGAGTTTAACAGCAAAACTATGCACCACAAAGTATGTATTTGCTTATCAGCTATGTGAATGATTGGTAAGTAACAGTGCTTTGCCACATGGTAGTGGGGGTCAAAAATATGTTCCAGTATTGCCATGGATATGTTACCTGTATGCATCCACAGGTTCCACTGGGTGTGGATCCAGAACATACCTGTCAAGTGCACCTCATTACAAACGTACCTCATTTGGGGTCTTAAAAAGTTCATGTTCCTCAAAGTTCCACATTGAAAGACTCTGTCTCACATTCAGTGTCAGGAATTTTTTTTAAGTGAAATCCATTGAAAATAGAAATGAATCATATTAATTCATTAAACAATCTTTTTTATAAGTAAAACCAGTATATTTTAACCATCATATGACCTTCCTAGTTGAAGTTGTTAGTAAGCCATTAGTATGTGTTCCACATTTTGCCCATTTGTTCCACATTTTGAGGGCTAGTGGTCCTCATTTTGGAGATGGAAGGTTGAGAGCTATGATCCAGAACAGCAGGTCAGATCATGGTTAATATCAGCAGACGACTGGTGGGTAATAGTAGTAGCATCATGCGCATGGCACAGTCTGATGACATGGTAGTATTGTCAACAATGGTGACAGTGGGGTGCACAGTGACTATAAAGGAATAGGATAAACCGCTGCCATCACCTGTGCTCAGTGAAAATCACCATTTCTTTGTCAACTCCAACTCTGCTACACATATTTCACTACAATGGACATCACTGGAGGGCTTTACTGCCTCCATGGCACATCCAGCATAGAGGAGATGTATGTAGATTGAAATCACTGCCCTGACTCCAGGACTTTTCCAGATTTGTGTGACACCTTGGTATCAATCAGTAGATGTGCAAGTTAATGATCCAGACACAGGCAGACACAATTCACAATCAGAGATGTTGACTGTGCTGCATGAGCACTCGCTACCCCTGCAGGGATGCAGGAAATTCTGCAATGCATGATCCAAATAAAAATAACATAACTGAGGATCTGATCACTGGTTAAACAATAATAACTTTTATTTAAATAATATCATTGCTGGAGCCTTCATGTGTCCTGACAGAGTGCTCTTCAAACTATCTGGAGATATACAGAGCTAAGTATATTTTTCTGGCACTTCAGAGTTGTGTACTGTTAATTGTTGCTTGACTAATTTTATATCATTGCTGGCTGACTTCAGAGTTCTGCACTGTTATTTTTGCTTCACTGTATAGTTTTTCAGATCTCTGCTGAAGGTGTTGTTTTTCCTCTACCCACCCTCCCTATTCTGTCTTGTTTAAATTTGGAGGCTTTTGCAGTTGCCCACCCTCACTGTAGATTTGATCTGGGACACTCCCCCCAGTCCCATCTCTTTACCTCATTCTAACTAATAGACTCCTTCTGCACTTGTTTTTAGTCATCTTTAATTTAATTGCATTTTTTAAACTGTTTGGTCTAACATTGCTACGTACTCAAGTGTGCTAGCTTGCACTGCATTTGAATTGTTTTTACTGCTGTTTTAGCTATTTTTCTGTTTAAAAAAAAAAAAAATATATATATATATATATATATATATATATATATATATATATATATATATATGTATAAGCCTGTTACCTACCTTTCCTGTAACTAGTGTAGTCTAGATTCAGATTTGCTGTATCAAGGACTGTATGTAAGCTTTTGAGCCCCCCAAGCTTTCTGTGTTGGAGAGAAACCTGCTAGCTTATTAGTGGGAGTGGTAAGCACTAGGTAACCTATCTACCACATAAGGAGTGGTTCTGGCCCAGAAATTGTAGTTATTAGCTGTTTGGGCAGTTTTTCCATCTCTCTAAACTTTCTGATTTAAAAACCCACATTTGCACTTGTTTCCCCCTTTCCTGTAACTGTCTATAGTCAGGCACACTAATGTCCCACTCACCAGGCTAAACAAGGAGAAGGTTACTGTCACCTGCCTGTCGGGTGCCAGGATCTGCCACATATCCCACGCACTTAGGTCACTCCACAACAAGTACAAATATGACTCTGTTATTGTCCATGTTTGTGTGAACGACATGAGACGTAGCTCCCTGGACTTCATGAAAAGAGACATGGAAGAGCTCTCCGATCTTGTAGCCCAGGCAAGTATGACCCTAGCCCTGGGTAGCATTCTGCCATCACCCAGAATGATACCACAGTACAAGGACAAAATGATTGACTTCAAAAATTGGCTAAGCTTCTGGTGTTATTCTAAAGGGATCCAGTATCTCTCTGCCCGGGATGACATGGTCGACAGACCATGATGTTTTGCCAGTGATGGCCTGCACCTGTCACCCCTGGGATTCCGGATACTAGCTAAGGTTCTTGCTGCCCCTATAGTGCTTTTTTTAGGCAAGGTTCAAATGACAAATTCACCACCATAACAGGAACAGACAAGCAAAAACTGATGGTGATGCTACTCAATGCTAGAAGTCTAAATCTCAAAATGCACTCACTTGAGGCCCTCCTTAAAATGGAGAACATCGATATCTGTGCAGTGACTGAGACCTGGTTCAAGGCTGCAGAGAGCACCTCTGCACTACCAGGCTATAACTCATTCCACATTTTTCGGCCATGTAACTTGGACCAGAACACTAAAGGTGGAGGTGTGTCCATATTCATTAAGGATATCCACACCTCCAGGCTAGTTGCTCAGCATAATGCATCCGAGGTTATCCAAGTGCAACTAACTCTGGGCAAAACTGAAATCCAAATTGTAGATTGCTTCAGATCCCCCACCATGCCCCAGGATTCCCACTCCTCTTTTCTTGATGTACTGGAAAATATTAGGGTTCAACCAAACACCATAACAATGGGTGATTTCAACTACCCCACCATTAACTGGGAAAACTACGCATGTACCAACTCCTTCGCTCAATGCTTTCTAGAATTCATAAACTCCAATGCCCTGGATCAGCTTATCTAGACCCCCACCAGGGGCAACAATATCCTAGATCAAGTCATTACCAACATGAGTGACCAGTGTTTCACACCTGAAGTCAACACCTCATTGGTCGGATCTGACCATAAGCTAATCACCCTAGATATCCACATCCTGCCCCCACACCCCATTAAGAAAACCATGGTAAAAAATTTCTCCAGAGCCAACTTCATGCTTCTTAAGACAGAAGTGGTGAACTTTTTGACACCCATGCAGATGGACAATACAGTTACGACTACTGAATCCTACACAGTTGCACTTTATAAGCACTTACACGAGTGCATGGATCGTGCTATCCCAAACAGAACCAAGACACTATCCTCCAAAAAAGGAAGCCAGTCTGGTGGTCCCCTGCCATAAACAAACTGTACAACAGAAGGAAGAAAGTGTTGCAAAAGAGAGTAAAATCCCATGAGTGGAGTAGCTCTCTGGTCAGTCTCAGTAAGAAGCTGTGATCCCTGATAAAATCCTCCAAAGCTAGTTATGAAAACAAAATCACTACTGATTCTAAAGACAACCACAAAGCATTCTATAGCTATGTCAAGAATCTCAATGGCAACACTCAGATCTGCTCTGAGTTACAGCACAATGGCACTAAATATACAGACCCAAATAATATTGCCAACATCCTGGCAGACAGGTTCAGTGCTAATTTTACCCCCCTCTCACCCCTAAAGGGCCCATCTCTATACCGGAAGAATGCAAAGTTCCTGTAATCACGGCTGCACAGGTAAAAACCACACTCTCCAAAGCCAAGAACACAGCATCCATGGGACCAGACAACATCCCACCCTGCATTCTACATGAACTACAGAACAAACTGGCACCCCACCTAAGTACCATGTTCAGTCATAGCCTCACCTCAGGCTTTGTGTCCACTGAATGGCACACAGCGATGGTTATCCCACTCCACAAGGGGGGAGCCACCACGGACCCCGGGAACTACCGCCCCATTAGCCTGACAAGCCTGGTCTGCAAGGCCATGGAATGTATCATCATGGAACTTATAAACAAAGACATTGGTAATCTCTAAACTGTGGACCCCACCCAGTTTGGGTTTGTAAAAGGCAGATCATGTCTCCTAAACCTGATAGACTTCTTTGAAGCAGTCACCAAAGCCGTAGATGAGGGTGGTTCACACAGCCTATCTAGATCTTGCCAAGGCTTTCAACACCATCCCCCACTCTGGAATTATAGATAAACTCACTAAACTAGGTATAAATCCCTATGTCACAAGATGGGTTGCCAACTGGCTTACTGACAGAACCCACACTGTGAAAGTAGCAGACTCCAAATCCGACTTCAGACTAGTGACAAGTGGAGTACCACAGGGTTCAGTCCAGGGTCCTCTCCTGTTTGATATCTACTTCTCTGAAGTACAGGCTAACACAGAAGGTCTTTGGCTAACGAAGTTTGCAGATTACTGCAAACTAGGAGCCATAATCAAAACTCCTAATGATGTGGACATCCTACAAAAGAGCCTCACTGAGACAGATGTCTGGTGTCAAAACCATGGCCTCAAGCTCAATGCCAAAAAGTGCATTGCCACCCCCTTTTGTAAAAACTCTGTACCCATGAACTACAACATAGGAGGTAGTATACTTAACACCAAAAGTGTGATAAGAGACCTTGGGACATAGGTAGACAGTAGTCTCTCCTTTGATAATCACATCAACACAATGGTCAGGAAATCCTTCTATGTGGCACACCTCATCACAAAAGGTTTCTCATCCAGAAAAAAAGAGGTCATTGTTCCCCTCTACTCATTACTCATTAGACCCATTATAGAGTACAACGCCCCTTTTGGTATGTACCTCACAAGACATCTACAATAACTGGAAAGGCCACAGAAATACCTCACAAAGAGGATTACCAGCCTCAAACAGATGCCCTATGCAGACCAGCTGAAAAAACTCCAGCTTTACTCCATCACATATTGCCTACTCAGAGGTGATCTCTGCTTAACATACAAAGCTATGTCAAACCCAGAGCTGTTGGACATGCTCCACTTAAAGAAATCACAATCCCACCGAGCTACACGCTCTAGGGACCTAAACCTTGTCAACACAATAAACAGAACATGCTGGAGGGATAGATTCCTGTCCCAGAGACTTCCCATACTCTGGAATAAACTAACTGTCTATATCAAACAAAGCTCCTTATTAGCACTCTTCAAGAAAAATCATGATGATCAGATGAGAAATAGGAAATTCACCCCGTTGATCACTTCTGTGGCTCTGCTCGACAGTGGCACAGGAAAATTATCTTCTTGGGTAGCAAAAGCCAGGGTACCTTTTTGGCTGGGCTTGTATAAGCCCTAGGACTGATAGCCTAGTACCAACCTATGAACCTATAATAAATAAGATGATCGAGTGCTTTCATCTCAACAGAGAGAGTTCATCAGAATAACATGAGCAGATAAGCCAACACTTTTTATGCTGTTAAAAAGGCAGTGCTTTGATGCAAACAGGTGCAGAGGATACCTGGTTATTAAATTAACTTTTCTTAAAGGCACAGGCCTCCATAACACATGAAGCATCATTTAATGTGCAAATATATTGGTAAATAAAGCACATTGGTAAAAACAAATATGCTGGACATTGATCACACTTTGCTAAATAAACAACCCTGGATGTATTGCAGTTACCTTTTTGAAAGATAACCTGACATTTAAGAATGTTGTCCAGTGTAAGGGTTTGTTCCTTTGTAATGTATGAACACTGTTTGCAACAACCACAAGAATATGTCCCCACTTCTTGGGATAAAAATCTCTGAAATTTCATTTTCAAATAATTGTTTGAAAATTTTGGCTGTTTTTAGTAATAAATGTTGGTGCCACCTACACCATATTATGAATGTATTTATTAACTTTAAAAATTTTCCAGTTATGCTAAATTATATCTCTAATCTCACTAAAAAAATGGTTGTGTCGGATGGTGAATGCTTTTTCATATCTCACCTCACTAGTATCATGGGGTAGCTTACTGAGCCCCAGATCTAATAGGGGTTTGAATACCCCCAACTATCATACACTTCTTTGATCAAGTTGTTAACTAGATTTTCTGGATATCCCCTTATGGTAAATATATGTTTAAGGTTCATAAGTTCATCCCACACCTCTTCATACTGGGATGTCATTCTTGCAACACAAATACCCTGACATTTAACCAAACTTTTCTTTTGAAAAAAAAAGGATGACAAGTAGAAAAGTGTAAGTAGGCATTGAAAAAAGTTTCTTTTTTGTAAATACTAGATTTAAACCTCTGTCCTGTGTGTGGGATATCAGGGCATCCTGATAATTAACCTTTTCCTTATTCCAGCTGTAGGTGAACTTTAAATATTGAATGGTACTACTCGGGTAGGTGAGGAAGAAAGGAATTTCATCCTCTGTGCTATCCCACAAAATAAAATAAAGATATCATCCAAAAATCTAATGTACAAGTGGAGGTTCTTAAAAAGCTTAATAATAAATACATACTGGTGTTCCCACCCTAATAACACAGTGTTGATGAAAACTGCGGTGCATGCTGTGCCTATACTGACACCCTTAATTTATTGAAAGTACTCACACCTTCAAAAAATATAAAATTATTTTTCAAAATCATTGACATAAATTCCACCAGTAAAGAAAGCTATTGTGAGATAGTGAGGAAAACCTATGGAAAGTACTGTGGAACATTTCTAGTCCTTTGTGTTTAAAACAATAAGTGAGAAGGTCACTAAAAAAACAATCAGTAAAAACAAAATGAAAACTCCAGCAAAGCTAGAACTTCCAATGAGTGACCTCCCAAACCTCTTATATCAGAGGCACATGGGATATATGCAAATGATCCTTATGAACATCAGGTGTTTCAGCTAATTGGCAATTCTGAATGCCCATGACTTGTTTTGTCGTTGTTTTTTCTGATTGGTTTTTCAGTGATCTTCTCACTCATTGGTTTAGTTTGTTGTTTGGGATATTTTTGCAGTGACCCTAATGATAATGGACATCAGCTGGGTATAACAGCCCTGTGTTTCTAATGCTTAGTTAAACACTCTGCTTTTGCTGTGTTGACAAGGTCATAACAAGGCCGAGTAAAATGAAAAAACAAGTCATGGGCAATCAGAATTGCCAATTAGCTGGAACACCTGATGTTCATAAGGATTATTTGCATAGGTACCATGTGCTTCTGATACAAGAGGTTTGGGAGGTCACTCATTGAAAGTCCTTTGTGTTTAGGAATAATAGAAAACAAATTGATGACATCTATTTTCAAGAAAAATCAATCCTTTTTCCAATAACTATTCTTTAGGTGCCTCAAGAAGGTGTTTGACCCCTGTGCCAAAACAATGGCACAAAAGGGGGGTGGGGTTGCACATCTTTGTGGATTTTCAGAATGCCAAAAATAGTGACAATGATAGGCTTATGCTTAGAATGAAATTTAGAAGTCTCTACATCAAAATGCTGGTCCAGAACATACTCCTGCAAATAGGAGTCAATTATCTGGTGTGTGATGCTAATATGATTTCTGGATGTGGGGTGTTGTGACATCCGCACTTTGCACCAGTAATCAAGGAGCATGAATTCTCACCACTGATACTGGAGAGGGATGTTTGCTTGGAACAAAAATGGATACTCTCAGCATTTCCAGATGTAGCTCTCTGCATCAAGTACAGTTTCCCTTAACAGGACACAGGGAACACATTCAGACTGGGGTCTGGATTTCTCTTTCTGTCTCCCTCCAGGTTCCCAAATTGACTTCCCACTGGTACAGCAACAGAGCCAAGTTCTCAGCTTTGTGTCCAAGCCAGGTCCTTCAGCACCCTCTCTGTGAAACCATTGCTTTATTTCCCTGCTCCAAACAACTGACACACATACCCTTTGAAATTTGATTTTCAGTAACACACACACACACACACACACACACACACACACACGAGAAAGGTCGGCACAGATTTACTAGCTATGCCCCCTTCTGCCCAGACTATAAGGTAGTTACACCACCACAAGACACTCCAAAGCCAGGTACTCTAAGGCTCTTGCAAGGGTACCCAATTATACTGAGTGAAATTAATATTAATACAAATGGTAGTTTGACGAACAGCAAAGCTTTCAGGAGAGGCCAGAGTTATTACCAAATATATATATAGGTACTCTCAGAGATTAAAATATTCTCTAAAAGACCTGCCACAATGAAAAGTTTAACTATATTTAATAATAAATAATAAAAAAATGAAAATGCAGAATATCTACTTACAGTAAACACCAGAGTTTCACTCACAGAAAATATTAAAATAACACAGATGAATAGTGTGAAGACTGGTAGAGAAATGTGAAAGATGCCAGTCTAGTCAGATAGAATTTTGCAGATAATTCTGTCAGTTGTAAAAATGAATGTAAACTACAGGCTTGTTGTCTTAAATGTAAAGAAATACTGTTACATGTGGAACTGGAAATAAATGTGACAACAGTGCACACTACTGACCAAAGTAAAACATGTGGTGACCCTTTGAAGTAGACAGTTGTGCTGAAAAGTCTAGATGAAGAAATTATTTCTATTGTTTTAACCAAGAGCTAAATTGCTAGATTTAAACATGCAAATGTATTTTTATTGCTCTGTTCCTGACCAACTGCAAGATAACAAAAGGGAGATGTTAAGAATGTAAATTCAGTTAATGTGCAGCCTGGGAACACCAGGAAAGTGTAAAAGAAATGATGTAATATTTATCAGAACTGCAGTTTCAATTTAAACAGAGAGAATCATAAGGCATAAATCATTTTTGTCTTGATCATCCAACTCACAGCACTCTGCCTGTTTTCTTATGTAAGTTATCTTAGACTTGTGTTTTCTTTTAGGGATAGCTAGAAGCTAGAAAGATTAGATTAAGTGTTTTTCTATGATGTCAGAACTGTACTACTGATTTATTTTAAGTATTTCTGTGTGATCTCTGAATTATTGACTAGCACTGACTGTGTAGTAGAAAGTATTGTCTTGTGGTTTTAATTATTTATTATTAAATATTTTAAAACCTTTTAACTGTGGCTGGTTTGTGTAGAGATATGTTAAGCTCTAAGAGTACATTGCATGTATATAAGGATCCTGACCAAATCACTCTAATAAGCCTTGAGACTGTTTAGTCATACTACAAATTGGATAATAATATTGCACAGTAATAATTGGACACCCTTTTAAGGGCCTTTGAGTAGCTGATAAATATTAGCTGGGTGGTGGCAAGTGGTACTACCATATAGTCTGGGTAAAATGGGTAGAGCTGGAGAACCAATGCCAGCCTTCCCCAGAAGTGTCTGTGTGGTTGTATACACTCCTATCTCAAAGTGTGTGTGTGTGTCAGCTACTTGGGCAGGGACATGAAGCACTTGTTGGACAGACAGGGTGCTGGAGATTTTAGCTTGCCCAGCTGGCTGAGATATGTACCCTAGAGCTGTGCCAGTGGGGAGTCTTATTGGGGACCTGGGGAGCTCGGAGCGACCATCCCCGAACTGACTGTGATCTACGTGTGCTCTTAAGGGAAATAGCACTTTACTGTGTGTATTTATTATCCTTTTCTCATATACTAGATGCCCTCTCTGGTATTAGTGGTAAGAATTGAGGCTCCTTGATTGCTGGGCCAGGGCATGGGCATCATATATTAATTGTTTGGCAGTGGTGGGATATCCACATCACATATTAATTAGTTGCAAATACTAATTGGCTTGTAGTGGTGTGAGTAGAGTGAATCCTGTAGCTTGTGTACAGTGAGCTTTGAAGGTGTTTTGTACTCTAAAAAAGCCACACAATTAATACTCAGAGTTCAGATCACAATTGTTTTATTTCTTTTGTTAGCTTAGTTAGTAGGGTGAGCAGGCAGCATATCTGCAGAGGAGTATGGAAAGCTGACAAGGAGCCAGCTGGTGGAGATGTGCCAGGCTAGGGGACTGGTGCATGGAAACCTGCCTAAGGCAGACCTGATTGCAGCCTTGGTTACAGCTGCATCATAAAACATCTACCAGGAGGACAATCAGACTGGCAGTGGAGATATAATTCCCTCAGAGAATGGACAGTTCCACCTTTCTGCAATGGAGTTAAAAATACAGCTGGAGCCAAAGAGACTTGAGTTGGAGGCCAGGTGTGTGGAATTAGAAGCAAATGAGAGACTGAGACATTTGCAGGCTGAGGAGAATGAGAAACTGTTAAGTCTGCAAGCTGAGGAACAATTGAGGCAGAGGCAGCATGAGAATGTGATTGTTCTCTATTTTTGATTCTTTCTTTCTTTCTCATTTTTTTCTTTTATATGATACCAAGGGAAAATCAGTATGACTAGAAGTTGTCATAACTGCAGATGGATGCTTACCATGTGTGATCTGGCTGTCTGTATTCCTTTAGTATTAATTTTTAATGAATCTCCTTTGTGGCAGTAGCATTTATTAAGACTGGAGAGGATATTCAAAAACAAGTATAACGTGACTAGAATTAAATAGCATGATGACAATAGTGTGACATGGCCCAACATAGGTTAGGCATGTACGAATACTCTCATAGAGCAGTCATGCCAAGGACAGTGATGCATAATTAATTTTCATATTTGTGGAAACCGCAGTAACCATATCACTGAATTGACCATGGTATGAGTGACCATGTGATCCAAGGAATGCTGTATAGACAAAAACTGAAATGAGAGGCAGTGACACATAAAGGTAGCAACAATGGAAAGATGCAGAATGATGACAGGTGGACAGCTGGTGAAGGGGAGGATTGGACTACAGCCAAGTTATGGGGACTGACACAATGAAAGATGGTGATGCAAAAATGAGGTATAGGGTGGAGTGAGGAAAGCCTACCAAGCTGACCCAGTGGAAAACCCATCCAGAGGTCAGTTAACTACATGGCTGATGTCATGGGTGGGATATGTCTCTGGTTGCCCAATGGTTGGGGCTGGCCAGCTGCATGACCCAACAAGTTGCATGAGTCAGCCCTTCAGGTTGTCAGTGTGGACATCAAGGTGCCATTCTACCTTAGTTCTCACCAGCTGTAGCACCTTCTCATGGATGACCCAGGAGGGCCCCTCCATGCTACTTTCAAACAAATAAGACGCCTTCTTATTCCTCCAGATAAGTGGTAACACAGGCCTCCAGCAAGCCCTGCACATCACCTTAAATAGCGTGCCCTTCATCACCCTGCAGAAATGCAGGTCTGGAGACTGCTAGGGACCTACCAATCACTGAGATAGATGAGGCAGAGCATGGTGGCCACCACCTCATTTCTGCCTGCATCATGGCTGATCCCCCAAGATACACAAAGTACATGTTGAAAAACAAAACAACAAACCAAAATGAAAAAAATGGCAAAAAAAGTAAGTCACAGATACAAATATTTAGTATATATTATAAACTGCATTAAATATTACATTACTGCCAGAAAAACACTGCACTTAACCTACCACCAGGACAGCCTGGCCTGCCTCTTCTGGCAAGTAATCCAATTGTTTTTAATTTCCTTTGGTATAATAAAACATAAACAGTAATAAGCACAGCATAGCCCTGACAGCAGAAGCCAGTTACAACAACAGATTCCAGTCCTCTATACAGGGATAATGCAAGTAAAGAATACTTACAATAAAAAGGTGGCTCTTTCTCGATAAATGTATCTCCTTTTGGATGGAGAATGTTTGGTGGTTCCTCTCCAAGTCACTGAATTTGTGCTAGGACTGATTGCCAGAGTGGGTGATGCTAGCTTCATTACTCACTACTGGCAATCCACTGCCAGGCATTCACTTTATAAAAGGGGCCCTCCTGATAATCCGTGTGCAGCAGGTGTAAAAGAGTTATGCACTCTGTGCTATACCTTGTGGAAATCCTGCCAAAGGATTAGCGTCCTGAAGCTGCATTCACTTACAAGGTCAACTCCATGATAAAAAAATGATAGCCTAGGAGCGCAGCCACATGTAGCAGACACTACATGATGTAATCTGATGGGCAGCATGGTATTACAATGTCCATTAACAGTAGCATGATGCATGTGGTCAGAAGTGTGATGCAAAGTGGCATTTGCATGCCCTGGCTTCACAAGTGAATATATCCTATGTGACCTTGCAGGCCTTCATCAGGCAGAATGGCAGTAGGGCAACTCGTTGCTCATGGTCTGTAGCATAATGCAAAGTTACATTAATTCAGCTGGGCTTCCCACTCCTGCACACCCTATGTGACCTCCCAGCCTGTGAATGAGCATAAGCAGGGACACGTAATAATATATCATAAGATTGGTGCAGCTCAGGGGCAATCCCACTAAACTGCCACATTAGGAAAATAATTGCATTACAAGCCTCATTTTAGCATGAAAAAAACATCATCACCATTCTGTGTGAGACCACATTAAAGTAAGCAATGCAAAACATTAGAATATAATGGATACCAGAGTGTACTGTCATACAAACAAACTCATAGTGTAAATGACTACACAAGGGTGCATGGAAGCAGTAGATACTGTCACACAGCAATGGAGTTTGTGAGGGGCAACACTACACAGAGCAGGACAGGGAGCTGAGAGCTAGTAAACTCAATATGACAGGTTACAGGGGATAGGCAGTACATATTACAGTGCTGTTAGGGGACTCAGCCTGACAGGGCAAAGGGTACAAGCAGGACATGTTGCAGTTATGATGGGGTTATCATGACAGGGCACAGGGAACAGGCAGGACAGGTTGCAATCTTACTGGGGCCCTCAATGTGACAAGGCAGAAGTGACTCATTCAGGTTTAGTCACTGTCTTGCTGCATAGCTGATAACACATTGTAACATATGTGCATGACAACACTACATGATCATACCTCCCAACTCTCCAGATTTTTACAGAATGTCCAGATTTTGGGCTCATATTTTTAGTCTGTTATTCATAAAACTTTTGGATTTCTGACAAATCACTGGAATGATCTGAGAATTGAAGTAACTAAATAATAATATACATCTGAGTTTTAGACTTCAAATTCTTCAGAAACTATATGTTAAAACAAACCCTGTCATTCTGCCAACTTTCTAAGTTTAAAAGAGTAATATTTAAAATGTGTCCCTATTTTTGTGCCTTTGTTCCCCCATTTTGTTGGGCTTTGTCCAGATTTCTTGCTCTAAGAGGTTGACAGGTATATACATGATACAGAAGATAGTGAGCCTCCAGCACAACATGCACAGACTGTGTTTATTGAACATATGCAATAGATAGCAGGTTGCCTAATATGCCCACAGTCCCCACACTATGGCACAATGTCAGAATGGTTAGACTGTATAAGAGAAAAGGGCTTTCACAATTGTAAGGGTGCTAGAGTATTTATGGAGACATTTGCTGGCTAGTATGGACAATCATGCATACATGCAATGAACTGCAAGCATAAAGCATAAACCACAGATGTACATGTCCTTGCTGGCATGGAGATGAAGGAAGAGTAATAACCAGAGAATTTCACCACACATGATGTGGGCATGTTAACACAGGCCCTATGCACATAAGGCATGGATATCTTTGAGAAGGGTAAAGCTGAAAAGGCCTTTGGGAATCAGGTGTGGAAAAACTGGTGCAATATCCCAATGCAGTAGGCGGCCATAATTAATCCATCATACAACTCTACTGCGGGATGTTTTATATCATACTGCATGCCAGGATCAAGGCAGAGGAAACTGGCAAAGACAGGCTGACCACTGGTGGTGGTTCACCAACACAGAGATGCCTCACAGAGGGACAAAGAAATTCCTGAAGAAAATGAAAGAACACTTATTCCTAGTGGTGGCTTATGTATTGGATCAAGGTTGTTGATGACTGCTTGAGTGTCTGTGGGGGATGCCTCAGGTGTGTAGTGGAACGTGTCATTCCTGCAGGACAGTAACTTGAACTTATGATTGGTTTACTCAGAAAAACACCTATGTATTTATGTCATTCACAGACATAAGAGTTTAACAGCAAAAATATGCACCACAAAGTATGTATTTGTTTATCAGCTATGTGAATGATTGGTAAGTAACAGTGCTTTGCCACATGGTAGTGGGGGTCAAAATATGTTCCAGTATTGCCATGGATATGTTACCTGTATGCATCCACAGGTTGCACTGGGTGTGGATCCAGAACATACCTGTCAAGTGCGCCTCATTATGAACGTACCTCATTTGGGGTCTTAAAAAGTTAATGTTCCTCAAAGTTCCACATTGAAAGACTCTGCCTCACATTCAGTGTTAGGAATTTTTTTAAGTGAAATCCATTGAAAATAGAAATGAATCATATTAATTCATTAAACGATCTTTTTTATAAGTAAAACCAGTATATTTTAACCATCCTATGACCTTCCTAGTTGAAGTTGTTAGTAAGCCATTAGTATGTGTTCCACATTTTGCCCATTTGTTCCACATTTTGAGGGCTAGTGGTCCTCATTTTGGAGATGGAAGGTTGAGAGCTATGATCCAGAACAGCAGGTCAGATCATGGTTAATATCAGCAGACGACTGGTGAGTAATAGTAGTAGCATCATGCGCATGGCACATTCTGATGACATGGTAGTATTGTCAACAATGGTGACAGTGGAGTGCACAGTGACTATGGAGGAATAGGATAAACCGCTGCCATCACCTGTGCTCAGTGAAAATCACCACTTCTTTGTCAACCCCAACTCTGCTACACATATTTCACTACAATGGACATCACTGGAAGGCTTTACTGCCTCCATGGTATACACATCCAGCATAGAGGAGATATATGTAGATTGATATCACTGCCCTGACTCCAGGACTTTTCCAGATTTGTGTGACACCTTGGTATCAATCAGTAGATGTGCAAGTTAATGATCCAGACACAGGCAGACACAATTCACAATCAGAGATGTTGACTGTGCTGCATGAGCACTCGCTACCCCTGCAGGGATGCAGGAAATTCTGCAATGCACGATCCAAATAAAAATAACATAACTGAGGATCTGATCACTGGTTAAACAATAATAACTTTTATTTAAATAATATCAATGCTGGAGCCTTCCTGTGTCCTGACAGAGTGCTCTTCAAACTATCTGGAGATATACAGAGCTAAATGTATTTTTCTGGCACTTCAGAGTTGTGTACTGTTAATTGTTGCTTGACTAATTTTATATCATTGCTGGCTGACTTCAGAGTTCTGCACTGTTATTTTTGCTTCACTGTATAGTTTTTCAGATCTCTGCTGAAGGTGTTGTTTTTCCTCTACCCACCCTCCCTATTCTGTCTTGTTTAAATTTGGAGGCTTTTGCAGTTGCCCACCCTCACTGTAGATTTGATCTGGGACACTCCCCCCCAGTCCCATCTCTTTACCTCATTCTAACTAATAGACTCCTTCTGCACTTGTTTTTAGTCATATTTAATTTAATTGCATTTTTTAAACTGTTTGGTCTAACATTGCTATGTACTCAAGTGTGCTAGCTCGCACTGCATTTGAATTGTTTTTACTGCTGTTTTAGCTATTTTTCTGTTTAAAAAAAAAAAAAAATATATATATATATATATATATATATATATATATATATATATATATATATATATATATATATATATATATATATATATATATATATATATCAGATTTGCTTTATCAAGGACTGTATGTAAGCTTCTGAGCCCCCCAAGCTTTCTGTGTTGGAGAGAAGCCTGCTAGCTTATTAGTGGGAGTGGTAAGCACTAGGTAACCTATCTACCACATAAGGAGTGGTTCTGGCCCAGAAACTGAAGTTATTAGCTGTTTGGGCAGTTTTTCCATCTCTCTAAACTTTCTGATTTAAAAACCCACATTTGCACTTGTTTCCCCCTTTCCTGTAACTGTCTATAGTCAGGCACACTAATGTCCCACTCACCAGGCTAAACAAGGAGAAGGTTACTGTCACCTGCCTGTCGGGTGCCAGGATCTGCCACATATCCCACGCACTTAGGTCACTCCACAACAAGTACAAATATGACTCTGTTATTGTCCATGTTAGTGTGAACCACATGAGACGTAGCTCCCTGGACTTCATGAAAAGAGACATGGAAGAGCTCTCTGATCTTGTAGCCCAGGCAGGTATGACCCTAGCCCTGAGTAGCATTCTGCCATCACCCAGAATGATACCTCAGTATAAGGACAAAATGACTTCAAAAATTGGCTAAGCTTCTGGTGTCATTCTAAAGGGATCCAGTATCTCTCTGCCCGGGATGACATGGTTGACAGACCACGATGTTTTGCCAGTGATGGCCTGCACCTGTCACCCCTGGGACTCTGGATACTAGCTAAGGTTCTTGCTGCCCCTATAGTGCCTTTTTTTAGGCAAGGTTCAAATGACAAATTCACCACCGTAACAGGAACAGGCAAGCAAAAACTGATGGTGATGCTACTCAATGCTAGAAGTCTAAATCTCAAAATGCACTCACTCGAGGCCCTCCTTAAAATGGAGAACATCGATATCTGTGTAGTGACTGAGACCTGGTTCAAGGCTGCAGAGAGCACCTCTGTACTACCAGGCTATAACTCATTCCACATTTTTCGGCCATGTAACTTGGACCAGAACACTAAAGGTGGAGGTGTGTCCATATTCATTAAGGATATCCACACCTTCAGGCTAGTTGCTCAGCATAATGCATCTGAGGTTATCCAAGTGCAACTAACTCTGGGCAAAACTGAAATTCAAATTGTAGATTGCTTCCGATCCCACACCATGCCCCAGGATTCCCACTCCTCTTTTCTTGATGTACTGGAAAATATTAAGGTTCAACCAAACACTATAACAATGGGTGATTTCAACTACCCCACCATTAACTGGGAAAACTATGCATGTACCAACTCCTTCACTCAATGCTTTCTAGAATTCATAAACTCCAATGCCCTGGATCAACTTATCCACACCCCCACCAGGGGCAACAATATCCTAGATCAAGTCATTACCAACATGAGTGACCAGTGTTTCACACCTGAAGTCAACACCTCATTGGTCGGATCTGACCATAAGATAATCACCCTAGATATCCACATCCTGCCCCAACACCCCATTAAGAAAACCATGGTAAAAAAATTCTCCAAAGCCAACTTCATGCTTCTTAAGACAGAAGTGGTGAACTTTTTGACACCCATGCAGATGGACAATACAGTTACGACTACTGAATCCTACACAGTTGCACTTTATAAGCACTTGCACGAGTGCATGGATCGTGCTATCCCGAACAGAACCAAGACACTATCCTCCAAAAAAAGGAAGCCAGTCTGGTGGTCCCCTGCCATAAACAAACTGTACAACAGAAGGAAGAAAGTGTTGCAAAAGAGAGTAAAATCCCATGAGTGGAGTAGCTCTCTGGTCAGTCTCAGTAAGAAGCTGTGATACCTGATAAAATCTTCCAAATCTAGTTATGAAAACAAAATCACTACTGATTCTAAAGACAACCATAAAGCATTCTATAGCTGTGTCAAGAATCTCAATGGCAACACTCAGATCTGCTCTGAGTTACAGCACAATGGCACTAAATATACAGATCCAAATAATATTGCCAACATCCTGGCAGACAGGTTCAGTGCTAATTTTACCCCCCTCTCACCCCTAAAGGGCCCATCTCTATACCAGAAGAATGCAAAGTTCCTGTAATCACGGCTGCACAGGTAAAAACCACACTCTCCAAAGCCAAGAACACAGCATCCATGGGACCAGACAACATCCCACCCTGCGTTCTACATGAACTACAGAACAAACTGGCACCCCACCTAAGTACCATGTTCAGTCATAGCCTCACCTCAGGCTTTGTGTCCTCTGAATGATGCACAGCAATGGTTATCCCACTCCACAAGGGGGTAGCCACCACGGACCCCGGGAACTACCACCCCATTAGCTTGACAAGCCTGGTCTGCAAGGCCATGGAATGTATCATCATGGAACTTTATTTATTTTATTTATTTATTTTACATTTGTTAACCGAGATAGTCCGACTGGATATATGTCCATTTTCAGCGGATGCCCGGGGAGAAAAGCTCCAAGAGTAGTTCATTGCAACACATAAGAAAAATGCAGAAAATCAACAAACAATTGGTTAACAGAAAAGTAAGAGATACAATTTGCTAAGGATATCATTTACAAGAAGTAGACAGCCAAAAACTATTAAATATGTAGTTATTTGTACTATGTGATACTATCCTATGAGATTATTAGTTAGATGAAGGACATAGGTCACTAATGTATATATAGGTGTAGAAATTAGCCAGGCTTAGTACAGTAGCAAGACCTTTTTGAGCCTAGGTATAGTTTGAGTTTGGATTTGAAGTGAGACAGGGAAGAAATTGAGGTTAACTCAGGGGGTAATAGGTTCCAGGCCTTACCTAGGGAGTTTGACAGGAGGGAGTCGCCAGCTTTGTTGTTGGTTTTATAGGTCTGGATGAGGACCTTGTTGGAGGAACGAAGTGGACGTGGATTGTAATACAAGGTGATTAGGGGTTTGAGTGAGGGAGTGTTATCAGGGGTGTAAATGATTTTGTGGCCTATGATCAGTTGGTTTTATAGCACGAGACTAGGAAGTTCAAGCCATCCAAGCTGAGTTAGGTTAATGCAGTGATGAGTCCTAAAGGGGAGGCCGGTGGCAAATCTGGCAATGTGATTATAACAGGAGGAAAGTTTATTTAGATTGGACTTGTTGTTATTTAGAAGGAGAGGTGACGCGTACAGAAGAGAAGAGAGAAGGTGGGAACGGGCAATGGCTACCTTGGCTAGGGGAGTTAAGAAGTTCTTTAATCTATACAGTGGACCTAGTTTTTTGTTAATGGTTTTGATTAGTTGGTTAACGTGCAGGTCGTATTTTAAGTGGGTGTCAATGGTGACACCTAGAAGTTTAGTGGAAGGGTCAGGAGAGATAATAGTGCCGTCTTTGGATTTAATTATGAAGTTGATGGGGGTGGACTTTAGTGTAGGTAAGAATATAAGCATTTTGGTCTTTTTGGGGTTTAGTAGTAAGCGGTGATTGGATAACCAGTCTTCTACAGTGTTAAAGGTAGTTTGAGTCTTTAGCTTATAAACAAAGACATTGGTAATCTCTAAACTATGGACCCCACCCAGTTTGGGTTTGTAAAAGGCAGATCATGTCTCCTAAACCTGATAGACTTCTTTGAAGCAGTCACCAAAGCCGTAGATGAGGGTGGTTCACACAGCCTATCTAGATCTTGCCAAGGCTTTCAACACCATCCCCCACTCTGGAATTATAGATAAACTCACTAAACTAGGTATAAATCCCTATGTCACAAGATGGGTTGCCAGCTGGCTTACTGACAGAACCCACACTGTGAAAGTAGCAGACTCCAAATCCGACTTCAGACCAGTGACAAGTGGAGTACCACAGGGTTCAGTCCTGGGTCCTCTCCTGTTTGATATCTACTTCTCTGAAGTACAGGCTAACACAGAAGGTCTTTATTAACGAAGTTTGCAGATGACTGCAAACTAGGAGCCATAATCAAAACTCCTAATGATGTGGACATCCTACAAAAGGGCCTCACTGAGACAGATGTCTGGTGTCAAAACCATGGCCTCAAGCTCAATGCCACCCCCTTTTGTAAAAACTCTGTACCTATGAACTACAACATAGGAGGTAGTATACTTAACACCAAAAGTGTGATAAGAGACCTTGGGACATACGTAGACAGTAGTCTCTCCTTTGATAATCACATCACCACAATGGTCAGGAAATCCTTCTATGTGGCACACCTCATCACAAAAGGTTTCTCATCCAGAAAAAAATAGGTCATTGTTCCCCTCTACTCATTACTCATTAGACCCATTATAGAGTACAACGCCCCTTTTGGTATGTACCTCACAAGACATCTACAATAACTGGAAAGGCCACAGAAATACCTCACAAAGAGGATTACCAGCCTCAAACAGATGCCCTATGCAGACCAGCTGAAAAAACTCCAGCTTTACTCCATCACATATTGCCTACTCAGAGGTGATCTCTGCCTAACATACAAAGCTATGTCAAACCCAGAGCTGTTGGACATGCTCCACTTAAAGAAATCACAATCCCACCGAGCTACACGCTCTAGGGACCTAAACCTTGTCAACACAATAAACAGAACATGCTGGAGGGATAGATTCCTGTCCCAGAGACTTCCCATACTCTGGAATAAACTAACTGTCTATATCAAACAAAGCTCCTCATTAGCACTCTTCAAGAAAAATCATGATGATCGGATGGGAAATAGGAAATTCACCCCGTTGATCACTTCTGTGGCTCTGCTCGACAGTGGCACAGGAAAATTATCTTCTTGGGTAACAAAAGCCTGGGTACCATTTTGGCTGGGCTTGTATAAGCCCTAGGACTGATAGCCTAGTACCAACCTATGAACCTATAATAAATAAAATGATTGAGTGCTTTCATCTCAACAGAGAGAGTTCATCAGAATAACATGAGCAGATAAGCCAACACTTTTTCTGCGGTTAAAAAGGCAGTGCTTTGATGCAAACAGGTGCAGAGGATACTTGGTGATTAAATTAACTTTTCTTAAAGGCACAGGCCTCCACAACACATGAAGCATCATTTAATGTGCAAATCTATTGGTAAATAAGGCACATTGGTAAAAACAAATATGCTGAACATTGATCACACTTTGCTAAATAAACAACCCTGGATGTATTGCAGTTACCTTTTTGAAAGGTAACCTGACATTTAAGAATGTTGTCCAGTGTAAGGGTTTGTTCCTTTGTAATGTATGAACACTGTTTGCAACAACCACAAGAATATGTCCCCACTTCTTGGGATAAAAATCTCTGAAATTTCATTTTCAAATAATTGTTTGAAAATTTTGGCTGTTTTTAGTAATAAATGTTGGTGCCACCTACACCATATTATGAATGTATTTATTAACTTTAAAAATTTTCCAGTTATGCTAAACTATATCTCTAATCTCACTAAAAAAATGGTTGTGTCGGATGGTGAATGCTTTTTCATATCTCACCTCACTAGTATCTTGGGGTAGCTTACTGAGCCCCAGATCTAATAGGGGTTTGAATACCCCCAACTATCATACACTTCTTTGATCAAGTTGTTAACTAGATTTTCTGGATATCCCCTTATGGTAAATATATGTTTAAGGTTCATATGTTCATTGCACACCTCTTCATACTGGGATGTCATTCTTGCAACACAAATAGCCTGACCTTTAACCAAACTTTTATTTTGAAAAAAAAAGGATGACAAGTAGAAAAGTGTAAGTAGGCATTGTAAAAAGTTTCTTTTTTGTAAATACTAGATTTAAACCTCTGTCCTGTGTGGGATATCAGGGCATCCTGATAATTAACATTTTCCTTATTCCAGCTGTAGGTGAACTTTAAATATTGAATGGTACTACTCAGGTAGGTGAGGAAGAAAGGAATTTCATCCTCTGTGCTATCCCACAAAATAAAATAAAGATATCATCCAAAAATCTAATGTACAAGTGGAGGTTCTTAAAAAGCTTAATAATAAATACATACTGGTGTTCCCACCCTAATAACACAGTGTTGATGAAAACTGCGGTGCATGCTGTGCCTATACTGACACCCTTAATTTATTGAAAGTACTCACCTTCAAAAAATATAAAATTATTTTTCAAAATCATTGACATAAATTCCACCAGTAAAGAAAGCTATTGTGAGATAGTGAGGAAAACCTATGGAAAGTACTGTGGAACATTTCTAGTCCTTTGTGTTTAAAACAATAAGTGAGAAGGTCACTGAAAAAACAATCAGTAAAAACAAAATGAAAACTCCAGCAAAGCTAGAACTTCCAATGAGTGACCTCCCAAACCTCTTATATCAGAGGCACATGGGATATATGCAAATGATCCTTATGAACATCAGATGTTTCAGCTAATTGGCAATTCTGAATGCCCATGACTTGTTTTGTCGTTGTTTTTTCTGATTGATTTTTCAGTGATCTTCTCACTCATTGGTTTAGTTTGTTGTTTAGGATATTTTTGCAGTGACCCTAATGATAATGGACATCAGTTGGGTATAACAGCCCTGTGTTTCTAATGCTTAGTCAAACACTCTGCTTTTGCTGTGTTGATAAGGTCATAACAAGGCCGAGTAAAATGAAAAAACAAGTCATGGGCAATCAGAATTGCCAATTAGCTGGAACACCTGATGTTCATAAGGATTATTTGCATATGTACCATGTGCCTCTGATACAAGAGGTTTGGGAGGTCACTCATTGAAAGTCCTTTGTGCTTAGGAATAATAGAAAACAAATTGATGACATCTATTTTCAAGAAAAATCAATCCTTTTTCCAATAACTATTCTTTAGGTGCCTCAAGAAGGTGTTTGACCCCTGTGCCAAAACAATGGCTCAAAAGGGGGGTGGGGTTGCACATCTTTGTGGATTTTCAGAATGCCAAAAATAGTGACAATGATAGGCTTATGCTTAGAATGAAATTTAGAAGTCTCTACATCAAAATGCTGGTCCAGAACATACTCCTGCAAATAGGAGTCAATTATCTGGTGTGTGATGCTAATATGATTTCTGGATGTGGGGCGTTGTGACATCCCCACTTTGCACCAGTAATCAAGGAGCCTGAATTCTCACCACTGATACTGGAGAGGGATGTTTGCTTGGAACAAAAATGGATACTCTCAGCATTTCCAGATGTAGCTCTCTGCATCAAGTACAGTTTCCCTTAACAGGACACAGGGAACACATTCAGACTGGGGTCTGGATTTCTCTTTCTGTCTGCCTCCAGGTTCCCAAATTGACTTCCCACTGGCACAGCAAGAGACAAGTTCTCAGCTTTGTGTCCAAGCCAGGTCCTTCAGCACCCTCTCTGTGAAACCATTGCTTTATTTCCCTGCTCCAAACATCTGACACACATACCCTTTGAGATTTGATTTTCAGGAACACACCCACACACACACACACACACACACACACACACACACACACACACACACACACACACACACACACACACACGAGAAAGGCCGGCACAGATTTACTAGCTATGCCCCCTTCTGCCCAGACTATAAGGTAGTTACACCACCACAAGACACTCCAAAGCTAGGTACTGTAAGGCTCTTGCAAGGGTACCCAATTATACTGAGTGAAATTAATATTAATACAAATGGAAGTTTGACCAACAGCAAGGCTTTCAGGAGAAGCCAGAGTTATTACCAAATATATATATAGGTACTCTCAGAAATTAAAATATTCTCTAAAAGACCTGCCACAATGAAAAGTTTAACTATATTTAATAATAAATAATAAAACAATGAAAATACAGAATATCTATTTACAGTAAACACCAGAGTTTCACTCACAGGAAATATTAAAATAACACAGATGAATAGTGTGAAGACTGGTAGAGAAATGTGAAAAATGCCAGTCTAGTCAGATAGAATTTTGCAGATAATTCTGTCATTTGTAAAAATGAATGTAAACTACAGCCTTGTTGTCTTAAATGTAAAGAAAAACTGTTACATGTGGAACTGGAAATAAATGTGACAACAGTGCACACTACTGACCAAAGTAAAACATGTGGTGACCCTTTGAAGTAGACAGTTGTGCTGAAAAGTCTAGATGAAGAAATTCTTTCTATTGTTTTAACCAATAGCTAAATTGATAGATTTAAACATGCAAATGTATTTTTATTGCTCTATTCCTGACCAACTGCAAGATAACAAAAGGGAGATGTTAAGAATGTGAATTCAGTTAATGTGCAGCCTGGGAACACCAGGAAAGTGTAAGAGAAATGATGTAATATTTATCAGAACTGCAGTTTCAATTTAAACAGAGAGAATCATAAGGCATAAAGCATTTTTGTCTTGATCATCCAACTCACAGCACTCTGCCTGTTTTCATATGTAAGTTATCTTAGACTTGTGTTTTCTTTTAGGGATAGCTAGAAGCTAGAAAGATTAGATTAAGTGTTTTTCTATGATTTCAGAACTGTACTACTGATTTATTTTAAGTATTTCTGTGTGATCTCTGAACTATTGACTAGCACTGACTGTATAGTAGAAAGTATTGTCTTGTGGTTTTAATTATTTATTATTAAATATTTTAAAACCTTTTAACTGTGGCTGGTTTGTGTAGAGATACGTTAAGCTCTAAGAGTACATTGCATGTATATAAGGATCCTGTACCAAGTCACTCTAATAAGCCTTGAGACTGTTTAGTCATACTACAAATTGGATAATAATATTGCACAGTAATAATTGGACACCCTTTTAAGGGCCTTTGAGTAGCTGATAAATATTAGCTGGGTGGTGGCAAGTGATACTACTGTATAGTCTGGGTAAAATGGGTAGAGCTGGAGAACCAATGCCAGCCTTCCCCAGAAGTGTCTGTGTGGTTGTATACACTCCTATCTCAAAGTGTGTGTGTGTGTCAGCTACTTGGGCAGGGAAACGAAGCACTTGTTGGACAGACAGGGTGCTGGAGATTTTAGCTTGCCCAGCTGGCTGAGATATGTACCCTAGAGCTGTGCCAGTGGGGAGTCTTATCGGGGACCTGGGGAGCAAGGGATCGACCATCCCCGGACTGACTGTGATCTCTGTGTGCTCTTAAGGGAAATAGCACTTTACTGTGTGTATTTATTCATAGGTTCATAGATTCATAGGTTCATAGATTAGTACTAGGCTAACTGCCCTTTTGGCCTAGCCAATTATCCCAATTATCCCATATGAGAGTGTCAACTTTGCACTGTTGCTTGTAAAATAAACATGCCAACCTGCCACCCCTTATTATCCTTTTCTCATATACTAGATGCCCTCTCTGGTGTTAGTGGTAAGAATTGAGGCTCCTTGATTGCTGGGCCAGGGCATGGGCATCATATATTAATTGTTTGGCAGTGGTGGGATATCCACATCACATATTAATTAGTTGCAAATACTAATTGGCTTGTAGTGGTGTGGGTAGAGTGAATCCTGTAGCTTGTGTACAGTGAGCTTTGAAGGTGTTTTGTACTCTAAAAAGCCACACAGTTAATACTCAGAGTTCAGATCACAATTGTTTTATTTCTTTTGTTAGCTTAGTTAGTAGGGTGAGCAGGCAGCATGTCTGCAGAGGAGTATGGAAAGCTGAGAAGGAGCCAGCTGGCGGAGATGTGCCAGGCTAGGGGACTGGTGCATGGAAACCTGCCTAAGGCAGACCTGATTGCAGCCTTGGTTGCAGCTGCATCATAAGACATCTACCAGGAGGACAATCAGACTGGCAGTGGAGATATAATTCCCTCAGAGAATGGACAGTTCCACCTTTCTGCAGTGGAGTTAAAACTACAGCTGGAGCCAAAGAGACTTGAGTTGGAGGCCAGGTGTGTGGAATTAGAAGCAAATGAGAGACTGAGACGTTTGCAGGCTGAGGAGAATGAGAAACTGTTAAGTCTGCAAGCTGAGGAACAATTTAGGCAGAGGCAGCATGAGAAGGAGATGTTGACTCTTCGCCAGAGTCATGGATGTAATGGGGAAGGGAGTAACTGGACCCCAGAAACACAAAAGGTCAGTAAATTTCTTCCGCAGTTTAAAGAGGGGGATAATTTTGATAGTTTCATTCATATGTTTGAGAGGGTATGTAAACAGTATGAAGTTGACCAAGGGCTCGGGGTATGGTTCCTGACCCCCTTACTCCATGGTAAAGCTGTAACTGTTTTATCTAAAATGCCTGATGTTGCATGTTTTTTATTATACTGCTGTTAAGAAATGGCTTTTAGAACTGTTTAAGCTAACACCTGAAATGCATAGGAAAATGTTTTGTGAGCATAGACACAAGGCAGATGCAAGTGTGTGTGAATATGTTGCTGAATTGAGCACTTATTTCCATAGGTGGGTGAGTGGATGTCAGGTCACCACTTTTGAAGGGCTGGCAGATCTTTTGGTGAGGGAACAAGCCCTTAGCACTTTTCCTGAGGACATGAGGATCTGGTTAGCTGATAGACAATGTGCTGCTTCAGATGAGTTGGGGAAGAATAGAGACCTATACCTGGCAAGCAGGGCAGCCCTGCACAGGAAGGAGACCCCCAGTACTGCTCATGGGTCTAAAGGAACCCATGGTGGGCAGCACAGACTGCCCCAACAGAATCTGCCAGTAGCAGGGGAAGCCCCTAGTCCAGGTACATGTCCAGGAGCTAACGTTAAATGTTTTGAATGCAACCAGTGGAGCCATGTGGCATACAGGTGTCCACGGAGGCAAGGTGAGGAACAAAAGCTGAGGGAACCAGTAAGTAGGAAAGACAAAATGCCAATAGCATGTTGTCTTGAGACAACAGGGGTACTTTAAACTACCATCCTGCTGATGTCCTGAGTGGGAAGGATTTGAATGAGGCAGAACCATGTGCTTATGCAGTTACACGTGGTCAGGCTAAGAGACAAGCATGTGGGTCTGGTAGCCTGGGGGAGACCCAGACAGACCGCATACTTGCTGCCAGGACTGGTGAGGTGGTTACATTCCGGGAGGGAGCTACTCTGTAGCAGTGAAACTTAAGGTGAGCCACAGCTGCTTGTGGGTGTTGATGGTCCATTGGACAGAGTGACTGCAAAGGTAGAGGTGAGTAGTAGTACCCAGGCTGACAGTGAGGCACCGCTGTCAGAGGATGCCAGACTTCCTGTGGAAGGGCAGCTGGGAAGGCTTACAATGAGAGAGTTGAGACAGGCTCAGCTCTCAGATCCTACATTGCAAGGCCTGAGGCAGGTAGCTAGGGAGGCACCTGATTCTCAAGGAAAGGGGGAATCTGTATACTGGGACAAAGAGTTACTATACAGAGAGTGGACCCCTGAGGGAGGGCTAGAAGGTGAGAGAGTGCAGCAGTTGGTAGTGCCTATAGCCTACCATCTGGCACTTCTAGCCATAGCCCATGATATTCCCTTTGCAGTTCATATGGGCATAAAATGTTCAAAGGGGCATATTATGCATAACTTCTATTGGGCTGGAATTTCCAGAGATTTAACAGGGTACTGCAGGACCTGTGAGCAGCGCCAAAAGGTAGGCAAGGCAGAAGACAAGGTGAGAGCTCCTTTGATGCCTTTGCCTGTGATTGAGGAGCCATTTCCGAGGGTAGCTATAGATATTGTGGGTCCTCTGAGTATCCCATGTTCCACAGGGAAAAAGTATATCCTAGTGGTAGTGGATTATGCTACACAATACCCTGAGGCAGTGGCTTTGTCCTCCATTGAGGCAGAGAAGGTGGCAAATGCTTTGTTAAAGATTTTAAGCAGGGTAGGTTTCCCAAAAGAAATACAGACTGACAGAGGTGCCAATTTCATGTCAGACCTGCTGGCTTGTCTGTGGAAGTCCTGTGGGGTGAATCACATGTCGACCACCCCCTACTATCCCCAGACTAATGGTCTTGTTGAGAGGTTAAACTCTACAATCAAGTCCATGCTACGGGCATTTGCAGATCAGTTTAAGAGGGAGTGGGACAAATATTTGCTCCATCTGTTGTTTGCATACAGAGAGGTTCCCTAGCAATTCACAGGTTTTTCACCCATTGAGTTGCTGTATGGGCATAGGGTGAAGGGACCTCTAGATTTAATCCGAGATGAGTGGGAAGGTGAGTGCGAGTCTCACAAGGAGTCTGTTGTGACATACATCCTAAACCTCAGGACAAGGGTCAGGGAATTCATGGGCTTGGCCAAGGAGAACCTGGCAGAAGCCCAACAGAAAAAAGGTGCAGTATGACAGGAATGCTCAAGCTAGAGAATATGCTGTGGGGCAGCAAGTAATGGTTCTCATTCCTGTCAGACACAAGCTGCAAGCAGCTTGGGAGGGACCCTACAAGGTGGTAAGAAAGGTAAGTGATGTTAACTACATGGTGGAACTGCAAGGCAGATGGCAGGGGCAAAAATTGTACCATGTTAACATGATAAAACCTTACCATGACAGGGAGGCCCTTGTGCCAAGCATTTGCAGTGGATTGCAGGAGGAGTCTGAGGGAGATCTGGGGACTGATCTCCTCAGTGATGCTCAGGCTGACACCTCAGTGGGAGGGGTATCAGTGTCCCAACAGCTATCTCCTACCCAGGTTTGAGAAATCTGAGCAGTGTTGCAGGAATTTGGGAACACGTTCACTGGGAAACCAGGGTGCACCCACCTGGTGCAGCACCAGGTGGATACAGGACTCAAAAGGCCTTTTAGGCAGGCCTATTATAGGGTGCCTGAGAGAGTCAGACAGACTCTGAGGGAGGAGGTAAAGGAGATGTTGGAACTAGGGGTGATTCAGGAGTCCAACAGTCCCTGGGCCTCCCCAGTGGTGCTGGTGCCAAAGAAGGATGGTAGCACTAGGTTTTGTGTGGACTACAGGAAATTAAATAGTCACATGTAATTGGATGCTTACCTCATGCCTAGGACAGATGAGGCCCTAGAGCAGCTGGGTGGGGCTAAGTATCTTACAACCATTGATCTTACCAAGGGTTACTGGCAGATGCCCTTGACTCCCAGTGCTAGAGAGAAGTCAGTCTTTGTGACTCCTTCTGGCTTGTATGAGTTCACAAAGATGCCCTTTGGGATGAAGAATGCCCCAGCAACTTTCCAGAGGCTGGTAGATCATATCCTAGCAGGAGCAGGAGAGTTTGCCCTTGCTTACCTAGATAATATTGCCATTTACAGCCATTCCTGGCCAGAGCACCTTCAGCATGTCAGGGAGGTGCTGGGAAGACTACAGAGAGCAGGGTTGACTATTAAGCCAAGCAAATGTCAGGTGGGTATGGTAGACATCTCCTACCTAGGACATAGAGTGGGGAGTAGTAAGGTAAGGCCAAAACCTGCCAAAGTGGAAGCCATTCAGGCATGGCCTGCACCTGTTACTAAAAAGCAGGTGAGGGCATTTTAGGGGCAGAAGGGTACTACAGAAAGTTTGTCCCCAGTTATAGTGCCATAGCTGCTCTGCTCACAGAACTGACAAGGCAGAACAGGCCAGATAAGGTAGTGTGGACCCTAGCATGTGAGCAGACATTCCAGAAGCTTAAATAAGCTTTGGGAGGACCCCCTGTGTTAGCCAGTCCAGATTACAGCAAATAATTTGTTGTGCAGGTAGATGCTTCAAACCATGGGGTGGGGGCTGTACTTTGCCAGATTTCTTCAGAGGGGGAAGAGCACCCAGTGGTTTATTTCAGTCATAGGCTCCAACCCAGGGAGGAATGCTATACAACTGTAGAGAAGAAAAGGAATGCCTAGCCATAGTGTGAGCACTGCAGATAATCCAGACTTATCTGTATGGAAGGAAATTCACTATTATGACAGATCACAACCCCCTAATATGGATAAACAGAGCCAGCCAGCAAAATGCCAAGTTGCCAAGATGGAGCCTGGGGTTGCAAGCATTTATGTCAGTGCAGCACCACAGTGGGAGTAGCAATGCCAATGCAGATGGGCTCTCAAGACAGGGAATGGGGTGAGGTTCACTCAGATAGACCTAACCCTCTCAAGTGGAGTTTCTCAAGGGTCACTTGAAAAACTAGCTTGAGTTTTCTGGTGGGGGGTGGGTGTGAAGCCTGTTAGAGAAATGTGAAGGCTACCAGCCTAGCCAGATAGAATTTTGCAGATAATTCTGTCATTTGTAAAAATGAATGTAAACTACAGGCTTGTTGTCTTAAATGTAAAGAAATACTGTTACATGTGGAACTGGAAATAAATGTGACAACAGTGCACTCTACTGACCAAAGTAAAGCATGTGGTGACCCTTTGAAGTAGACAGTGGTGCCGAAAAGTCTAGATGAAGAAATTCTTTCTATTGTTTTAACAAAGAGCTAAATTGCTGGATTTAAACATGCAAATGTATTTTTATTGCTCTGTTCTTGACCAGCAAAACAAAAGGGAGATCTTAAGAATGTTATTGCAGTTAATGTGTAGCCTGGGAACACCAGGAAAGTGTAAAAGAAATGATGTAATGTTTATCAGAACTGCAGTTTAAATTTAAACAAAGAGAATCAGAAGGCATAGAACATTTTTGTCTTGATCATCCAATTTATGGCACTCTGCCTGTTTTCTTATGTAAGTTATCTTAGACTTGTGTTTTCTTTTAGGGATAGCTAGAAGCTAGAAAGATTAGACTGAGGGCCGGATTCATGAAGGCTTGCATGGAGTCTAAGAGTAGTGTAAGACTCCATGCAGCCAACATGTCTGCAGAGCGATCCAGGAACAGCCGGCAGGGGCGTGCAAGAGAGCTCCTAAAATGACTCTTGCACTGACAGGTGCACTGACAGGGTTAGTTTATGCAAATTACCTCATTTGCAGATGAAAGCTATGCAAATGAGGTAAATTTGTGATTCAGGAAACACTAACCTGTCCGAGTAAGAGTAGTGCTATTTGCAGAAATGTCCTCGGTTGGTAACTGAGTATGTTCTGCAAATAGCAAAACAGAGCAATGACAACTCCAAATAAAGGCTGCATCCAGTTGAGGAAGCATTCCAATGGCCAAATATAAGGCCATTGGCATTTATATGTGTTGCAAAAATTTGTAAAAATTAATTTTTTTTCCCTGATCCCTGATGTTTAAGCATAGCGCAGCGTCGCGCAAACTTGTAGCGCTCTAAAAAACAAAAACAAAAAAATTAAAAGACAAAAATAGGCATTTTATTACAAATATACATCTGCCATGCAAGTGAATGGCAGGCTGAAGACAACATGGCTACTGATTAGTGGTTGCTAAGGGGGGAAGCTCAATGTGAGAGATGTAACCAAGCATTAGTAGGCAATCCTATGCAAATGAGTATAAGGATAGTGAATCCCAATTTTCCCTGCTATGTGAACCATGCCCCTAGAGTGTAAGAGTAGGATTAGGGGAGTAGCAGAGTAATAGATAGATTGATGATGGGGGTATGTATCCAACACTGTAAGCCCATTGGAGCAGAGTGGCATTTGTCTGCTGTGAGTTACTGAAGACTGAAAGAGGCGTGTCCCTAGTTGTCTGAACTGAAAGCCAGAAACCGAAGGCATACGCTGTGGTTACCACCAAAGTTTCTTGCAAAGCTGCTTACACTGTGTGTGCACATGTGCACGCCTGTAAACCCATGTAAGCCTGTGTGCACGTGTGTGCTCCCGTGTCAGCCTGTGTAAGGATGTCTAAGCATGTATGCACGATTCTGCACCCGCCTAAGCCTGTGTAAGCTTGTGTAAGCCTGTGTAAGCCTGTGTGCGTGCGTGTGCTCTCGTGTGCGCATGTTTGCACTTGTTTGCGCGGCGCTGCACCCTGTGGAAACAGAAATGGGAAAAGCAAGGAAAGGAAGTAGTAGGAAGTTAACCAAGGAGAACTAGCAGAGCTGTCAGGTGAAATCAATCAGAATCAGCCAATTACACAGGCA
The DNA here is from genome assembly GCF_019279795.1 of Protopterus annectens. Lineage (NCBI taxonomy): Eukaryota > Metazoa > Chordata > Ceratodontiformes > Protopteridae > Protopterus > Protopterus annectens. Next base: position 599,737,275 of record NC_056729.1, read on the forward strand.
GTACACTAGCCTAGCCCAGTCCAGCACTTAAAACTCTGCAAACAACATTCCCCCATGTATTTTTTTAAAAACACTGCAACACTGCAGTCTACAAAGAAAAGTGAAAACTTTAAAAGCTTAACTGAGATAAAAGAATGTTAGGGGCTGCCATTGCTATTATAAGGCGACATGTGCAAGATGCTGAGGGTGGTGCCATTGCAAATGCTGCTGAGCAAGCCACAGTGAGGAGACAGAGAAGAGTGTACAGAACCAGGGTAACCTACCAGGAGCTACATGAGCTGGAAATAGTGGAGAGCTATAGAGTGGACAGAGACCTCCTGCAGCAAATTGTTGAGCTGTGCAGGCCACACCTCATACACAGAACCAACAGAGGGGAACCCATCCCAGTGGAAACCAAGGTATGTGTTGGCCTAAGAATACTAGCAACAGGTACCTTCCAGAGACCAACTGGTGATATGATGGGGATTTCAAAGGCATCAGCATCCAGGGTACTGCACCAGTTCCTGAATGCCATGTCAGCACATGTCAGTGATCATGTATATTTCCCCAATTCCCGTGAGGTATTGGCCAGCAATATGCATCTCTTCCAGCAAATAGCGGAATACCCTGAGGTAGTGGGTGCAATTGACTGCACGCACATACACATAAAAGCACCAGCTGGTGAGCGGGGTAGGGCCTACATCAACTGCAAGGGCTTCCACTCCATCAACTGCCAGGTCATGTGTGATGCCCAGGGCATAATACTGAATGTGTGTGCTGGCTGCCCTGGAAGCTACCATGATTCCTATATCTAGCATCTGACACAGCTGTACCAGACATTTGCCAATGGGGACATCCCTGACGGTCACCTAGTGGGGGATTCTGGATAGGCACTGGAGCCGTGGCTGATGACACCCATCAGAAATGCACACACACCTGAACAAGAACTCCATAATGAGGCACACACACAAACACGAAATATAATCGACCGTGTGTTTGGGATGCTTAAGTCATGGTTCTGGTGCCTGGACACATCTGGTGGAGCCTTGCAGTACTCACCAACTACATGTACCCAAATTGTCATGGTATGTGCCATGCTACACAATATGATCCTGCGAAAACAGCTGCAGAAGGAACAACATGGGGCAGGGCCAAACAGCCCCCCACCATTGCCAAGGCCTGCACAGGCACAGCATGACTCAGAGGAGGAACAACCTGAGCCTGCCCCAGTGGCAGAAGGAGGTGTGCCCAGTATGCCTTGGCAAAGAGGCAACACATAGCACATACACTGGCTCAGTAGGAACCATGGAAATGATACCTCTCTCTCTGACTTGCACATAAAATAAAAGGGATGCCTAACTTGACACCACCTGTTTCCAAACATGTATAGGCAGTGTAGTATGTGCATCCAACATAGGCAGCCCTGCAGCACCACCTGAGGCATGATTGCCATGTTTTAAGCAATATAAAGCAGTGCTAAGCAGCTTTCACCAATATCTAGTATACGTAAAACAAATTGCTCATGTAATGTTGGGCAAGGTCAGGGCAAGTTGAGCAAAGTCAGTTAAACATGCTCATATCTGCTTTACTGTTCCTTAAGCAGTCTGGACTGGCCAGCTTGAAAATAAGAAGCAGTGACAGGTCTTGAACCCAGGGTACTGTGCACTGTAGTCACAGTACTGAACCACTAAGCCATAATAGCATTACAGTGGCATAGACACAGCAGGACAATTGTACACTAATGCAAACACAAAGCAATGCTGTATCATGCCCCTAAAGAGGCAAATGAGTAACCTTTCCCACACGCCTATGCAGACAGAGAACATCAGGCCAGGTGTTGTGACATGGGTTGTGTAGGCTATGAAGTCGCAAGCTAATATACGTGACATTGGACACTAAGATCTGTAGTACAGTAGTATGCCTCAAGCCAGTACAATAGGCAAAAGTACACACTGTAATGGTGTCCTGTACATAGCAGTGCAGGGACAGCAAATGTGTATAAGTGTCAGGTGAAACCCACATCCTATGTGCACCCACAGTAACAATACGGTGTGCCCACGGGTAGAAATGTACAAAGAATAGCTGTCCCCCCTGTATGTAGAAATGTTGATGAGTCTATGCAAAGTGTCTCCTGGAAGCCCTGCAGGCACAGCATGATCCCTGTTGATCTATGACACAAAGGTGAGCTCTGCTGTAAAAATACAACTTGATTTACCATACACATATAGTATAAATGTGTATACTGTGCTCACACACTCCAACAAATGTAGTGGATTTCATTCAGCATCACACTGAAAGGTCATACTGGGCATGCTCACACACTAAAAGAAACAAAGCAAATGTCAGGCAGGAAGATACTGAAAGGTCATACTGGGCATGCTCACACACTTAGGCTAAATACGGATGTGATAATAAGGGATATATGGACAAATGTGTATAGTCATCTTTACTTCCAGAAACACATTCAAAAAGTGGTCTGAAAATCCTGCTATGTGTTCACACAAACTGCCAAGGTCTGTGTATGTAGGTCAAAGGAGGTTGCCACAACTCAGCAGTCATCAGACCTGTCAGAGAGTACCACAACACACTTGCAATGAATTTTACTAGGCACGTTCAGCAGCTAGAAACACCAATGAAGTACCTTAACAAGAATTACTGGCCTCAAATAATTGCCCCATGCAACAAGACTTAAATGTAACCCAATCTGTACTCTGTTGCATACTGTCTACTCAGGAGATCTCTGCCCAACAGACAGGTCCATGTCATGGTTACACTCAGATCTGTTCTGAGTAACAGCTCAATGGCACTAAATGTACAGAGCCAACTGATATTGCCAACACCCTGGCAGATAGGATCAGTGTTAACTTTACCCCCCCCCCTCTCACCCATGAAATAGCACATGTCTATAATGGAAGACTGCAAAGTTGCTGTCATCACGGCTGCACAGGTAAAAAACACTCTCCAAAGCCAGTATCACAGCAGCCATGGGACTAGATAACTTCCCAGGCTGTGTTCATAGGTTCATAGGTTGGTACTAGGCTATCAGCCCTAGGGCCTATACAAGCCTAGCCATAACAATTCCCTGGCTATTTCTTCCCACATTATTTACTTTCCTGGACCCCTGTCTAGCAGGGCGACTGATGTGATCCCTGGGGTGAATTTCCTTTCTCCCATCCAATCGTCAAGGTTCCTCTTGAAGAGGTCCAAAGAGGCACTCTGCTTGACATGTATGGGCAATCTATTCCAGAGTCTGGGGAGTCTCTGGGTCAGGAACCTATCCCTCCAGCATGTTTTGTTTATTGTGATGACAAGGTTTAGATCCCTGGCGTGTAGCTCTGAGGGATTGGGATTTCCTTAAGTGTAGCATGTCCAACAGCTCTGGGTTTGACATGGCCTTGTATGTTAAGCAGAGATCACCTCTGAGTAGACGATGCGACAGAGTATAGCTGGAGTTTTTAAGGCGGTCAGCGTAGGGCATCTGCTTTAGGCCTGTGATTCTTTTAGTGAGGTATTTCTGAGGCCTTTCCAGTTGTTGCAGATGTCTTGAGAGGTACATACCAAATGGGGCGTTGTATTCTATAATGGGTCTAATGAGGGATGAGTACAGTGGGACAATGACCTCCTTTTTTCTGGATGAAAAGCCCTTCGTGATGAGGTGTGCCACATAGAAGGATTTCCTGACTGTTGTGACGATGTGGTTATTGAAGGTGAGACCACTGTCCACCTGTGTCCCTAAGTCTCTTATCACACTTTCTGTGTTTAGTGTACTGCCACCTATATGGTAATTCATGGATACATGTTTTTTCCCAAAGGGGATAACAATACATTTCTTGGCATTGAGCTTGAGCCCATGGCTCTGGCACCAAGCATCTGTTTCTGTAAGGCCTTTTTGTAGAGTATCCACATCATTTGGGGATTCAATAATGGCTCCCAGTTTGCAGTCATCTGCAAACTTTGTTAGCCAGAGTCCCTTAGTGTTGACCTGTACTTCAATGAAGTAGATGCCAAACAAGAGCGGCCCCAGGACTGAACCCTGAGGTACTACACTTGTCACTTGTCTGGAGCTGGATTTGGAGTCAGCTACTTTTACAGTGTAGGTTCTATCAGTAAGCCATTTAGCAAACCATTGGGTGACATAGGGATTAATGCCCAACTTAGTAAGTTTATCTATGATTCCAGAGTGGGGGATGGTGTCAAAGGCCTTGGCAAGGTCTAGATAGGCTGTGTGGACCACCTTACCCTTGTCCATGGCTCTGGAGACTGATTCAAAGAAGTCAGTCAGGTTCAGGAGACAAGATCGGCCCTTCACAAACCCAAACTGGGTGGGGTCCAGTGTTTGAAGGAGACTGGTCAGAGGTAAACACAGGTAGAATGTTAAAATTGGGACCAACTCTGTCCATGTGCTACGTCTGACATTTGAACAGGTACAGGGCAGTTCCGGTCACCAGTCGGACAAGCCTAAACCCGGATCACCACATGAACACCCTGACAATCTAGTATGTAGATCTATCTAGTATGTAGTATCTACATCCCTGAAGTAAACATTAACATGGAAGGCCTGTGGCTACTGAAGTTTCCAGAGGACTGCAAACTAGGAGCCATCATTATAAACACTAAAGATGTGGACATCCTACAAAAGGGCTTCACTGAGACAGATACCTATTATCCAAGCCATGGGCTGTAGCTCAATGCCAAAAGGTGCATTATCATCACCTTTGTTAAAAACACTGTAGCCAAGAACTACAACATAGGTGGTAGTATACTTCACACTGTAAGCGTGACAAGAGACCCTGGGTCACAGGTGGACAGTGGATCCAACTGTGATGAGCACATTCCCACAGTAGTCAGGAAACCCTCTTATGTGGCACACCTTATCACAAAATGTGTCTCATGCAGAATAGAAGAGGACATTGTTCCCCTCTACTCACCACTCACTAGAACTCTAAAAGAGTACAACACCACTGTCACTATGTACCTCACAAGACAACTACAACAACTGGAAAGCCAGCAGCAATACCTCACAAAGAGCATTAGTGGCCTGAAATACATGCCATACACAGACCTTCGCAAAATGCTCCATCTGTACTCCCTTGTATATCGCCTACTCAGAGGTGTTCACTGAGTAACATACAAAGCTATGTCAAACAAAGAGCTGTTGGATATGATCCACGTAAAACACTCACAATCACCCTGACCTTTGGACCCAAGACCACGAATGAAATACAATAGGAAGGGGTGTAGCCATTTACCTTATGGATATCCACACCTCCAGGTTACTGGCACAGCATGAGGCCTTGGAGACCATGCAAGTGCAACTAACATTAGCCAAAGCTGCCCATCAGATTGTAGCCTGCTACAGATCACGTACCTCATCTCAGGAACCTCACTCAGTATTCTGGAGAACAATGGCAAATATAAAGGTCCTATCAAACACCATTATATGAGGAGATTACAACTACACAAATATTGAGTGGGTGAATTACTCATATACAACATCCTTTGCCCAATGTGTCCTAGAGTTAAGAAACTCTAGCACCCTGGAGCAGCTGGTCAGCATGCCCACTAGAGGTGACAACATACTGGACACAATCATCACCAACATGGGGTACCAGTGTTCCACAACAGAGATAATCACTAAGTAATCACACTGGACATCCACATCCTGCCCCCACACCCAGTCAATGAAACCACTGTGAAGACATTTACAAAAGCAAACTGCACACTTCCTAAGACCAAAGTGAAATGTTCCGAAGACCCCTTGCTATAGGATAATGGTATGCAATATGCAGAATCATTTACAAGTGCATCCTATGAGCATCTACAGGGATGCATGGAATGAGACATCACAAATAAAACCAAGATGCACTCCTCCAAAAATAGGACAACAAGCAGGTGTATGTTGTCCATAAATAAGCTAGACAAGAGAAGGAGGAAACAAACACATGATAGATCCAACTTCACTAAAGGAAAGGCATCACTGATCATTATCAGGAAGAAACAATGATCGCTCTTAAAATAATCCAAGGATGGTATCTAAAGACAAATAGCCAAGGAATGTAAGAATAACAACCACAAAGCCTTCGGTAGCCATACCAGACATTTAGGTGTCAACTTCCAAATATGCTGTCAGCTACTGAAAAAAGGAATGACATACACCAAACCAACTTTCATTGCCCACACCCAGGGGGACACGTTCAGTGTAAACTCCCCCCATCACCACCAAAAGGGCCTGTGTCCATCACAGAAGAATGCAGACCCAGACGTCATGGACATGCAGGTAAAGACAGCCCTCACCACAGCTAAGAACATAGCATCAATATGACTGTATGTTGTCCCAGGCTGCATCTTACACTAGGCCCATAAGGAACTACACCCTCACCTACATTCACTGTCCAGACTCAAGCGTACCAAGGCTATGTATCCAAAGAATGGCATACACTAACAGTCATCCAGCTCCGCAAAGAGTGTGCCAAAACAGAACATGTGTACTCAGCCTGGTCTACAGAGCTATTGAGCAAATTGTCATAGAACACACACAATGAGACATTGGAGATCTCCAGACACTGGACTCTACACAACTTCGCCTTGTTAAAGGCAGAGCCTGGCTCCCAAACCTAGTTGACTTATTTAAAACAGTGCATGAACATAGATGGAGGTGAAAGTAGTCCACACAGCCCACCTGGACCTCACTAAGGGCTTACCACACCATCCCCCACTCTGTCATCATGGACAAGTGTACCAGCTTGAACATGAACAGCTATGTCACAGGATGGGTGGCCAAGTGGCTCACAGATCAAACACACATGTTCATAGTTGCGGGTGCCATGTCCAACTCTAAGCCAGCCACAAATGGCATCACACAGGTCTTGGTCCTGGGACCCCACCTGTTCAGTAGATACTGCTCAGAGGTACAGGCAAGCACGGCAAGTGTAAGGCTGAACAGGTTTGCAGATGACTGGAAACTGTGGTCCATAATTGACTGTACAGCTGACACAGACATCCTCTAGAAGTGTCTTACAGAGACAGATACCTGGTGTCAAAACAATGCCCTCAAGCTGAATGGCAAAGAATGCATAGTCACCCCCTTTGGGTAATACAAAGTGCACACAAATTACCACATAGGTGGTAATACAGCATGTATGGAGAACATCATTATGGCCCTGGGGACACAGGTAGATAGTAAACTCACCTTTGATGATCACATGGCCAAAGTGTTTAAACATTCCTTCAATGTAGGCCATCTAATGTCACCTAATGTAACCCACTTCGTATAGTCTGATTATGTCACTATCCTACAAATATACCTGTGGAAAGGATAACTCCCAGTAATGTGTGTAGCGTGTTGTGTTAATGTGTACTCCTTTAGTATCATAAAGTAATTAGTTAGGGGTTTGAATCCTACACTGCACAATTGTGTGTGGTCTCCTTGGGCAAGAGCAACCTTTTAGGAGAGTAGTGAAACACCTCAAAAGTGGTAAACTAACCTTTGTCAAGTCTGATGATGTCACCATCCTACAAATATACTTGTGGAAATGAGAGCTTACAGTGATATGTATAGCGTGTCGTGTTAATGCGTACTCCACTAGTATCATGAAGTAGTTAAACAGGGGGTTAAATCTTGCACTTGACAATTGTGTGTGGTCTCCTTGGGGAAAAAGCAACCTTTTAGGAGAGTAGTGAAACACCTCAAAAGTGGTAAACTAACCTTTGTCAAGTCTGATGATGTCAACATCCTAAGTAGTTAGGTAGGGGTTTGAATCCTGCACTGGACAGCTGTGTGGTCTCCTTGGAAAAGAGCAACCTTTTAGGAGAGTAGTGAAACACCTCAAAAGTGGTAAACTAACCTTTGTCAGGTCTGATGATGTCACCATCCTACAAATATACCCGTGGAAAAGAAAACCTCCAGTGATATGTATAGTGCGTTGTGTTAATGCGTACTCCACTAGTATCATGAAGTAATTAGGTAGGGGTTTGAATCCTGCACTTGACAGCTGTGTTTGTGTGTGGTCTCCTTGGGAAGGAGCAACTTTTTAGGAGAGTAGTGAAACACCTCAAAAGTGGTAAACTAACCTTTGTCAAGTCTGATGATGTCACCATCCTACAAATATACCTGTGGAAAATCGAACTCCCAATAATATGTATAGTGTGTCGGGTTAATCCATACTCCTCTAATCATGAAGTAGTTAGGTAGGGGTTTGAATCCTGTACTGGACAACTGTGTGTGTGTTTGTGTGTGGTCTCCTTGGGAAGGAGCAACCTTTTGGAAGAGTAGTGAAACACCTCAAAAGTGGTAAACTAACCTTTGTCAGGTCTGATGATGTCACCATCCTACAAATAAACTTATGGAAAAGGGAACTCCCAATAATATGTATAGTGCATTGTGTTAATGTGTACTCCTCTGGTATCGTTAAGTAGGGGTTTGAATCCTGTCCTTGGTGAGTGTGTGTGACGCTGTTGGTCAATGTGTTGTGGATTTTGCTTTTACTACTGTATGACATATCAGTATGCATTGCACATGTGAGCTAGCTGTGTGGCAAATACATATACATACATGTTACCTCAATGATTGCATGTGTGGGAACCCTGCTTTCTCCAAGAACACAGCTGTCATCCTTTTCAGACTGTGCTGCTGCTTCCCAGACCTTAGGTCACATCTGTATGCTTGTGACAAGCCCAGCCACTGCAGTGATCCCTGGCCTAGGTCATCTGTGTCACACAAAGTCATTACGGTTCCTATTGGAATGTGTGTGTGAGGGTATATGTCAGACCTGTTCAAACGCAGCAAAGTCTGTCAATGATGACTATTCATAACAGGTTTTGAACAACCTTTGTGGATATGCATGCAGACCCCTTATTGCTTATGTGATCCACCGAGGGATCTCAAAATACCTTTGGAAATGTGATTAACAAAGGACAGATGATGTAACACTTGGTTGCATGTACACATTGGTACCTGTTTATCATGTTGTTGGCTACTACCTATGTGGTACTGTGGGGATAATATGTTCCGTAAAGGTGGATGACTATGCTTAGTTTGGCTTATAGCTTTCCAGCATGGGTTTGACAACAGGCATCTGTCTGTATGATACCCTTGTGCAGGATGTGTGTGTCATCTGGAGAATGCATTATAGGCCACAGTATGCAATACCAGATGTGGACGGACATATCCCTACTGTGGTTGCTTGTACCTAAGAGAGCTATATGCCAAACAGGAGTGGTGTCAGTAATGGGTGTAGGTGAATACCAGTGGTTACTGGCATAGTATAGTACCTGAAGGATCCAAATGTTGCTGTGTGTCCTACATCTGTGTGTCGGTTGTCAAGACATCATCTAACGATTGGTTATGGTCAGGCTGTGGAAGTGATGTATACTACCAGAATGCAAAACAATGACAGATAGTAACAGTATCACCCACAGCACAGTGTCAAACCATGTCATACACACATGTGTAGTCAGGTTCCAGAATGTGTGTAGTACAATGCATACTGGCCACCAATAAAAACTATGGGGTGTTACTGTGTAATACAGAGCATGTCACCCTGGCCATGTGTCCACTATGCACGTACATGCAGATAGTGCACCTCCACCACGTTCACAACTGTACACCTGCAAATCTGTGCTACACACATCCCACACATATTGTCCACTCTCTAACACATGCTGCCAATACTGCACACATCAGCCAAGTGGCACGTGGCCGGACAATACACAATTGGAACCAGCACTGTTGTAAACAACACTACAATGACAATCATAGCTTTAATGCATCATGCCTGCTCAGCTACACCTTCAAGCATATCATTACACTCTACTGCTGACAACATGCTAACATTGCTATACTGCTATATAGACACCCTGTGCATCAGCACCGTGGTAGCCTGTTCCTGCATTGATGTTACAGATGACAGGAGGTGGCACAGGTTTCATTATATGCACAGGGTGTGTTGTTGGTTTGCCAGAGGCCTACAGTGAGCTATCCACTTGACATGTATGTGTGTGTGTGTGTGTGTGTGTGTGTGTGTGTGTGTGTGTGTGTGTGTGTGTGTGTGTGTGTGTGTGTGAGGGGCAAGAATACTGGAATGGGCCAATGTTGTTGTAATGTGTGTGGGTATGTATTAGCCCTAGGTGTCTGGAGTATGTGTGTGTGTCTGCATGCACACAGTTCCACCATGTGGCTGCCATATACGGGTATTTGTGGGACAGCCACAGACTGTACCTGCAAGGCTTTACAGATCACCATCTCTGGCCACCGATATGGTACCTGTGCCTGGCAGGGGTGCTACTGACACTATCAGGTACTAAGCCAGATTGAGTACTATCCCCAGAGGTGGATGGATGTATACTGGACACAGGTCCCTAATGGGACTGTCCAGAGCCATGTGCACGTGGTCCTCTAGGAAGTTCTATGGACAGCCCACCCCCAACATTGCTAGGGCTGGTACTGGCACTACGGGAGCGGCTGTGGCTTGAGGGATGTCCGCAGCAACTGCCAGCTGCTGATGTTGCTGGCATACATCCACGTCTAAACCGTCCTGCACTGTCCTGACACATGGACATGACATTGTGGAGGATATCCAATGTCTCTCCTCAATGTCTATCAGTGACCTCGGTGTAATGATGGATGGCACCTGCTAGGTCATGGATACTGTCAATGACGGCGGTGTTATGTGCCCTATGTGCCCTTAGTCCCTGTCTGGTGTACCGTTCCATACGTGCCTGTGCCTCCATGACAGCCTGGAACATGCGTGACATTGTCAGACCTGTGGCACGTCTGCCAGTGGCATGATGAGCATCAGTGCTCCTATGAAAACCCCTGGACATCTGCCTATGTGGTATCCATCCAGACATTTGGGTATGGCTGCTGTGTTGGGATGCATGTGCCATGGATACCACACTGTCCTGGCCAATGCCAACTGTACGCTGTCCCTCAGCTGTGGGCATTGGTGATGGATGTATGGATGGGGTGGACAGCTGTGTACTGTTGATTGGTGGCCCAATGACGGACCCTGGCAAACACGTCTGTGCCTCCACACACCTATCTTCATTATCACTATGTGGCTCAATGACATCAGTTTCCCTGCTGCAGTGAACCAGCCCTAACACACAACCTGTGGGAGGAAGACAGGAAACACACTTTACGACCTGTACATGATGTCGGCACACATGCACACATGCACACATGCACACATGAACACATGAACACATGAACAAATGCACACATGCACACATGAACACATGAATACGAACACATGCACACATGAACACATGCACACATGCACACATGAACACATGAACACATGCACACATGCACACAAATACACTCCTCACTACAGCAGATACCCACACACACCACCAGCAATCAAAAACATACTCAATAGTGGTTGAAGGTGGGTTACAGTATCACAAGGCAAACAGTCATATCACAAGTGTCAGCATGCAGAACATTTGTTGTTCAAGACCATGCAGTGCGAGTGTAGACAGCCCTTGTTAATAACCGTATACATGGCTTTGATGCATGTGTGTTGTTGTTCAGTGATTGGCCTCACCCTGGAATGCAATGTGTACATGGACACAACATTGCTGTGCAAGTATTAAAAGGTCTGCAATGTCCTGTGCACCATCACTCACAGATATACATACCATGGCTGGATGTGTATCTGTGTGTCACATAGATATCCATTTCTGATTACAGTGTCTGTGTCTCTAGAAGATAATTGTGGACACAGGTTTAGCACATGCATGCTATGTATACACACAGGATGAGTGGTGCATGTATACATGATGGAATACCATTGCTCAACATGGCCATTGTACAGTGGTTATGGTGAGTGTAGGACATATTGTGGACATGCCAGTGCCAGCCATGACATGGCATGCTACAACATGACTGCAACATTGAACATCACACATACCCAATGTGTGTCATGTGACCTATACACTCAATAGCATTACAAGTCGTATATGTGTCAATTTGTACAAATGGTGATTGCTATGCATATTGTGTATAGGTGCATATATTTGCACACACACAACATTGAGGTGCATAGCAATGACTGCTATGTGTAGTACTGTGGTCACTGTAACTGGATGGGGTGTAGTGCCATGAACCATCATCATCATGCATCATGTGGCCACTCAAGGCTACTAATTTGTGCCAGGCCGCCACCTAGCATGCTGTACCTGAACTGTAGTACCATGGCTACATTCACAATTACACAGCCACTTGTTACATGGGTTTGTAAGGTGCCCAATAGGGAGCATTGCCTAACATGAATGTGTTATGTGTTGAAGAGTGTTACACAGCCCCATGATAGGCCTCTACCCCTCAGGTATATTATGTGTGCTGTGTGGATGACATGTGGGATACTGAAGTGTGACCTTACAGCGGGTGTCTGGATAAGCCATGTGTAGCATGTTAAGTTGTACTGCATATGACAAAGTTGTGTATGTTGTGTACATGTGTATCAACTATGCCTATCCAATGTCCAGTACAGTGTTGCCACAATTGTGTGTGATGCTTTGTGTATTGCATGTGATTGAGGCAGCTACTGACATTACTGAGATGTGCATAGTCTCACAGCAAACATGCACAGCATGCACTATGCGTAGGTGTGTTACGTGTACATGGCCTACACCTCACCTATGACATGCACATTTCATTAGCAATATTACATTTATAACACAGTCACCAGCATCGACTGGCTGCCTTGCTGTCACACCAGAGGGACCTACAAGAATATGAGACAGTTTGTCAGTGGCCACAACTGTGGCATTGCTACTGTGAGTTTGCTAAACTACAGTAGTACAACAGTCGACAGTCACAGGCGTACAGATTATATTCCACATATCAGTATTGCACAACACTAGGCAGCACAACTGCTAAACACACAGTACACATCTCACATATGCATAATCTACCAATACAGGTAACAGTAGTCTACAGATACAGCATGTTACCTGCACACTCTATGTCAACATGCTGGGTGGCTCCGGACTCCATGATGACACATGTATGTTGCTGTTCCTGTTGTTGTCCAGGAGCCACCATGCTTATGAGCACCTCCTCCACTCTGGTGAGTGGGGGATGAATGGCTACCCCACCACCTGTGGCAAGCTGTTGTCTACTGATATCAGACGCACGCCGCCAGACATGTCTACTTAAATCACTGCAGTGATGGCGTACCTGCTCATATGTCCAGTTATGCATGCCTATGTCATTTACCCGACGAACAAGATCCTGCCACAGTGCAGCCCACTCATGCTGGTCCTGGCTGGTTCTAGAGAACAGCAGGGTGTAGTGCTGCACCAGGCTGCTGTGTATTTCCTGTTCCTCTGCAGCTGTATAACATGGGCTGCATTGGTGGGCCATGCCCCTGGAAGACAATTAAACAATATGTGTGAGCAAGTCATGTGGCACACTTAACATTCTAAAGTACAGATATCAATTAACTGCCATATATAGCATCCAATTGGCTGTCAGAGGATACACACATTCAATACCACATATTAGTGCTCAGGCCACAACTGGCTGACAGTGCCTGGTATGCTCTATATATCAAACCATGTTCTGCACAGCAGCAAAGAGAAGCCAGTATGTAAGACTATACACCAGTACATGGCACACTGTATGTGACACAATGCACCACCTAGCCACAGGAGGTATATATCAAGCTAATGCATAAAGAAAGATGTCATCCATTGCAATGAATGTTAAGTACAGTTACAGTATTACCAGTATACCACCCTAGTCGTTGATGTCAAACCCCTGCCTAACATATGTGCACAGTTGTTAATATAGGTGGCATACTGCTGTACTAGACTATACATGTTGCTGGATACACACGTATACCCTGTAACACACATATGATTGAGGGCATGATACAGGTATAATTACACACACATCAGACAAACATACAACACACAAATGTATGCCAATCCAGATGAGCTTTACCTGTGTACCATACAGTACTGTGTGTCACTACTTACAAAACCTTATGCCTGAGGAATGTAATCTGTGAGGACTACAGGGAACACACAAAACAATGTTTCCAAGCAATGTGAACATACACCATACTGTACTGTTTAGGCCTACAGCTTCAGGTAGTACTACAGTTCATATGGGAGTTGGATTCACCAGCAGTACCACTCACTAAGCATACATGTATTGCTTTAGCCTACAATGGGACACCACAGTCGACAACAAGGGACTACGTCACAACGTATGCCATACTACTTTTTCTGCCTAACAATAGCATACACATCTTTTGCTGGGATCACAGCTAGGATACAAACTACCATGACAGAAACAATTTCACACTAAGCTATCACACCTTTACAGACCTTGCACACATTCACCAACACATTCACCATCACACTCAGTCAACCTCACATAGCAATTATTGCACTAAGTACATGTGTGTGTGCATCGTGTCATAGGTAGGTAATACGTTATTGGCCCTAGGGCCTACAGCAGCCTAGCCATACGCTACCCTGGCCTTTGACACACATGTAATTTAATTTCACTTGCTCCTGTCAACCAGAGCCACAGAGGTGATTCCCGGGGTGTATTTCCTATCTCCCAACCAATCATCAGGAGTATTTATGACAACTGCTAATGAGGAGCTTTGTTTGCTATTGATAGGTGGTTTGTTCCAGAATATGGCATGTCTCTGAGATGGGAATCTATCCCTCCAGCATGTGCTGTTTAGTGAGCTGACAAGGTTTAGGGCCCTAGAGCGTGTATCTCGGAGGGATTGTAATATGTTTACATGGAGGATGTCCAACAGCTATGGGTGTGACATAGCTCTGTATGTTAGGCAGAGGTCACCTCTGGGTAGGCTAGCTGTGGTTTTGTGAGTCAGTCTGCATAGGGCATCTGTTTGAGGCCAGTATTACTCTTTGTGAGGTATGTCTGTGGCCTTTCCAGTTGCTGTAGTTGTCATGTGAGGTACATACCACATGGGGCATTGTAGTCTATAATGGGTTTTCAGTGTGATGAGTAGAGGGGAACACTGACCTATATTTCCCTAGATGACACACCTTTTGTGATGACGTGTATCACGTAGACAGATTACATGACTAGTGTAGCACTGTGATTATCAAAGGGGAGGCTACTGTCCACCTGTGTCCCATGTTCCCTTATCACACCTTCGGTGTTAGGTAGACTACCACCTATGTGGTAGTTAATGGGTATAGTGTTTTGGCAAGAAGGAATGGCACTGCAGTGTCAACACTGAGCTTCAGTCCATGCCTTGGTCACCAGGCACCTGTCGCAGTAAGTGTGACCCCATGTGTCCCTCTCTCTCTCTCTCTTTATATATATATATATATATATATATATATATATATATATATATATATATATATATATATATATATATGGGTCTGCTTCTTTTGACCTAACTTTCATTTGCCTGACACTCATTTTCCTGACCCCATTTGACTGAAATTTAATTTGCCTGACACTTCATTTGACTGACAAGTATTATTAGCAAGAAAATGGAATATGTCCCCTTCCCCACTGCAGTGCGACCCTGGAATTAGAATATATAGTTGGGGGGGGGGGACACATCATTTCATATGATATTGTTAACTTTTGATGTAATACTGCTTCGCCCCCCACCCCCCTAACTATATATATATATATATATATATATATACACACATACATACACACATACATACACACATACATATCAACATCCATTGCTGCACATATAGATGTACATATAGGCACATATACAGTCCACTTTTCATGGTGGGAATATAAATTATGCGACAGTTGTGAGATATACAGTTATGTAATAATACTGCACATTGTTGTGCAGAATGCATTGAAGGTGTCCTCAGCCCATGTAGCTTTAGCAGGCCTCACTGGCTGCAACACTGCAAAACTGACAAATCATACCCACAGCATTTAGCCACCACATGTCATATACCAGCACTGCATGCTGTTTTCTTTGCCACACACTACAACCTACATAGAAATGTGCACATAACAACCTTCAACAACATATATATATATATATATATATATATATATATATATATATATATATATATATATATACACACACACACACACCCTTCACAAACAGTTGCAGTATGTCCCTTGCCCTATGCACATGTACAGGTAAATATAGATACATACTGCTGCCACATATGGATAATTCACAGTATGTAGAGTACTCTTCAAAACATCTACTACATGCCAGCAAATACATATGTGTTACATACCTTTTTTTGTATTTCTCTGTTCCATCTGTTTTTAAAGGAAATATTTTTTCTTTTTGGGGTTTTCTCTGTCTGTTGATGTTGCTCTTTCTTTTTCTGTGTCTGTCTGTTTCTGTCTCTTTGTCTTTGTCTGTGTCTCTGTCTCTGTCTCTCTCTCTATCTCTCTCTCTCTCTCTCTCTCTCTGTTGCTGCAATGATATTATTGCATGTGTAGACAGCAAGTACAGCCTGTCTTTCTAGGTATCTGCACATGTGCATGTGATGGCCTCTGCACCAATTGGTGCCCACCATTTAGTAACTGCATGCAGCCTGCTGTGTGGTAATTGCAGTCCTCACTGTCATAGCAGCCCACTGCTATAAAATGTTAAGTTAGATAGGCGTAGCCCTTTCAGCTTTCCAAAGTGGGGCCCATGCTTGTTTGCTGTGGACACCGTTGTGTCATTCAGAAGGTTGGTATACTTCTTATATCTGAAGCTAGGGTCGTAGCCAGTGATTTGCATGTTGTACTCAAACCTGAATGTTGCTGCTTCTAGTACACACTTGTCAGTGTAGAGTTTTACTCATCCCTCCAAATGCAAACACAAGATACATGGGAGTATGTACTTTATTTTCTAATTAGACAACTGCCATCCAAAAGTAGTTTTTGCAATGTATTCTTCTGGCACATGAACTGTTTGTGAACTACTATACTGTAAATATTAATTTACTCACTTCTGAACAGTTTGTGGTATTTTTTGTGTTGCCATTAGCACAGGCTGCTTAAGACAACTGGACATATTTCAGTACTGAGTATGCCTACCTACATCCTTGGTAGAACCTGAATACACAGGTATATTGTTCTTTTGGGTAGTGGTGCAGAAGTACAGAGAGCATTATTTATTATTGTGTGATGTTTATCTTGCTCAACATACAGGGTTGCTGTGTACCTGTTAGTCTATCAAGGCAAGTAGTCTGTCTGCGTAGCTCACACCTGTGGACATATCCAGATGGTAGCCAGAGGTTAGCCTATTATTCTTTGTCTGTGCACCACACTGGTCATTTGAGCACTGGAACAATGGCATTGTCACAGTTGGTTGCTACCAGTACATGGCTACATCCTTTGATATTTCTGTGTTGTACTCCTACATAAGGGTATGCTTGTGGGACTCCTTCCAAAACTATTTGCAGAGTGTGTAACAGCAGAAAAGCTGACATGCCTGTGTGTTTCTGCCTCTGCCAGGCCTCTGATAAACTCAGGTATATATTTGAACAGCCTCAGGGCAAGGTACATATAAGTGAGGTACACCTGTAATATATTACAGACATTAAGTTGAGACTGTGAGAGAATCAGAGAATATGTATTAATACACCTTTTCTGACGTGCAAGCAGTGCCTACTCTTACTTATCGACATTATTCATTAAGTGTAATTCCCCACTTTTCTACCTAACGTCAGTACTTTTCAGAGGCATTCAGAGGGACAAAGCTAACATTTGTTTACGAATCAGGGACATCCCTGACATGCAGTCACATTTGGGAAGTATGGCCTCTGCCCTATTCAAATATGCCAGTGTTTATCCTGCTCTGATACTGTGTGGGGTTTGCAAAGTGCTACTGTAACATTATTTCCTGCTAGAATGGCTGGTTCTCTTTTCAGTCATGTCATGCAATTCCACAACAACTGCTGGTAAAGATCCACAGAACAAGATTTGTGTTATGGCATTCCTATTTTCCCTTTACATTCACTCATTGTAATGCATGATATATTTATTACAGCACCAACTTGTTGTATGGCTACTGTGGCTGAGTGGTAATTCATGTAGTGTGTCCAAGGTACAGGGTTCGAGACTGACAGAGGTGTTTTATTTTGCTGCTCAGCAGAAAAAGGGCGCTGCCATGCAAAGTGACTAAGGCACTTTTTAGCAGTTGTAAGTGGGTTTGCGTGAGTTTGCACGACGCTTAGCAATACTTAGCTAAGCACACACAAGCGCACACTTGCGCAAACCCACTAACTACTGCTTAAAAGTGCTTACTCCCGCTAACCTCCACGCTCATTTCTTTGAAAGAAAAGAAAATGGGGAGATAGGAAAGTGGTGAAAAAGGGGCACAAAGAGGGAAAGACAGTAGGGAAAACAGCTCGGGATGTGCAAGACGGGTGTAGGGAAGGTCCATAGCTGCCCATTTCTTTAACAGCAACAGCTGTGCATATACTAATAATTTGGATAGAATTTGGAAACCTTCCACCCCTGAGAGAGGGGTGAGGACAACAAAGTATGTTGTACTGCCAATTAAATTTCAGTTTATGTGTCCAGCGGACATGTGTGCAAAATGGGCAGCTATGTATGGGGTGTAATTTTTTGTGGGAGCAAATTGCCCTTTTTTTTTCAGGTGAGAGTGGTATGTGGGGTAGGGGAAGTAGGTATATTTGGGGAGGTAGGTTGGGGAGATAAACAGACAAGACAAACAAGATGCATACAGGGGCGGAATATGACACATGGTGTGGGTGAACACCATTGATGGGGAAAGGTGTTTGGAAATCACAAGCCCATGAGCCCACAGATGGCAACAGTGGAACTGAGATCCCCACCCATGGGCAGTCACCACTGCACCTTCACAGCCCGGAGGGTGGCTGTGCTGGTGGCTGTGTAGGAGGGGCAGGCTCACCCATGAGTTGCGCCACTCTTGCCTCAAGCTGGCATAGAGGATCAGTGACTGAACGCTGGATCTCCCTACGCACCACAGCCCGGACCATTCGGAAGGTGATAGGTGGCCCTCCTCCGGCCACGCTTGCATGGGAGGATGAGCCCCATCCCATGCAGCACTTCCACCCGAAGGTGGCACAGGGCCACCGGAGGAGGAGGTCCCAGGCTGGGCACCGGACATGCTGGTGCCAGGTGCCATCACCAGCTGAGGTGGAAGAGGAGGGACGGCTGAGACCGGCCTTCCCATACATTCTATGTTTAGCAGGATTTAATGACAATATGGGTTAGTAACAGACAACAGCATTCCAAATTAGTTGTAACAGCATGCAGTAGTATTCCCATTAACCCAACACACAAGAATTCCAACAGTTAAACAGCAAGCATAACACATGCATATTTAGAACAACAGTGGACATTCCAACAGCATGCAGGGGTGATTGGTGGCAACAGGCCACCAAGATTGTGGTATATGAACAGGGCACATGCACCAAAGTATATGCAGATATTTATAAACCAATAGGACATATGTTCCAACAAAGTTTTTCAGATTACACATACCCATTTAGGTGTGGAATGGCATTATTTATGACCATAAAGTAGGGTGTAAAAAGATCACTCCATTAACAACTTATATATACTTATAACTTTACTATACATTCCTACTGACTGCAGGTATATATCCCCTACATGTATTATTACACTAGGCAGTGTCCATTAACTTGTGAAATGGGTTTTGATAGTTGTTTGTATACCTGACCTGTATCTGACATACAAACTGTTCAAGATGCAGATGTTACTGCTACGTATTTATATATTTCATTTATATTCATATATCTACATATCTGGCTGTCTTCAGGTGACATTATCAGCTACATTTGAACAGACCCATACATTTCTAGCAGCACACTGACATTTGTGGGGAACACAATCACAAGCTATTCATCTAAGAGATATGCTCATGTGCCAGATTAACCTGTATATGCTAGCCATGAACCAACAGTTGAGGACTGTATATATGCTTAAGAGCTACTGGCATTCCCTTCATCCACTTTATATGGACCTACACAAGTGTGGATTGACAGCACTTAATGCAACTGTACTATTTTCATAATGCAAGGGTACAACAACATATCAAAGAAAGTGACATGGACACAGTCCAGGAATTATACCTTTATTAATTACATTACACACTTTTGTAGTGGCGTTCTCATTCATTTCATATTTTGGTGCATGCAGAATACTTTTATTCCAGACTTATTATATCTTTATTAATGGGTTACAACACTTTTTCATGGTCTCTCACTTATTTTATATTACAATACATGTAGAGACTTTATTCAAGACTTATTATACCTTTATTAATGGGTTACAACATTCTTTTTCAGGCTCTCTCACTTATTTTATATAATAACACATGCAGAATAATTACTAACTTGCCTGGTGGCACAGCCTTAGCAGCCTATCTGCATAGGCTTGTCGATTCGCAGCACAGACACCTGCAGCTGTGAAGTAAATGAAGGGATATTGAGACATACCTATCCATTATATAGACTACAATAGCATTTCTTACATACTTCATTCCATGGCTACCTACTCAGTAGTGGGGCATCTTGCATGTCACAGGCGTCCTGTATCCATCGGTTCAGTTGGTGCTGCTTCCGTCTCTTCAGGTCTGCATGGTGGTGATGGACCTATTCACCAGTCCGAGGGACACCTGTGGCACTGGTGAGATCATGAGCTAACCGGTTCCAAGCCTCCACTTTGTACTCCATCCGTTGAAACTGGCCCTGCAGGAGTCCTGACTCATGATGGTGGACAAGGAGCCAAACCATGTATTTTGATGCCTCGATGCCCCACCGTTGCACTCAAAAGCGAGTACCCTCTCCAGCACCGGCCATTCTGACTGCAGATGGGAGCTACAACCAGTTATGGTGAGTATTCCCACCTATGGAGCTTAAATATGCCTCATTTCCCGCACTTATTTGTGACTGGCCGTTTTTGAAAATTCTCAGCTAACAGCAAACCTGCTTAGCAATGGTTAAACTTCCATTTATAAGTATATGTATGTTAACAGTGGATGTTTATGCTAAGCTGTCATGGCTTAGTGGTTCAGTACTTTAATTATGGTGCACAGTGTCCTGGGTTCGAGCCTTGTCATTGCTTTTTATTTTACTACTGTCCAGACAGGCTAGGGGGAGGTGGCTGTGTTTAGGTGACTTTGCTCTACGTTGCTCCACATTGCCCGATGTTGCCCGACGTTGCCCGATGGTGTGCTGGTTAGCACGGCGCGCAGCTCCATGCAAACCTATTGTGCTAGGTAAAGTGCTGCTTAGCTATGGGCAACTATATTGTGCTAGGTAAAGCGCTGCTTAGCTATGGGCAACTATATTGCGCTAGGTAAAGCGCTGCTTAGCTATGGGTAACTATATTGCGCTGGGTACAACGCTGCTTAGCTATGGGCAATTATATGTCAATATCCTTAATGCTGCTCGCCTTCTTATATTTATATATATACATTTTGTTCACTAATACATAGGCCATTTCAATGTTTTTTACTAAAATTTCATTCATATATGTCAGGAATTATTTTATATACTAATTTAAAACATAAAATAGAAAGGGGAGTGGTGGGACTAGAACCGGGAATGCCTCCTCTTTGTGCAAAGGCTCTACCACTACGCTGTTGCTATTTGGCTTAATTTGCATAAACATTTCTTATTATGCTCTTCGATGTCGAAATTACTAACTGTAGCTAAGCAATGGGCACACCCGCGCAAACACATGCAAATACAGGCAGCTATATCAGGAATTTAAAAAAAAAAAAAATAAAAAGTTTACATTTTACAATTACAAAGGGGTTTAGTATGTGGGGATGTGTAGTGTTTGCTATGTGTACATTTCAGCAGACTCGCTTATTGCACTTGTCATTTTCACATTTATATAGTTGCAGGGGCATGGATATTTGGACTGCTCAGCAGTCCGACACGCCCCCTGCAGTCTTACACGCTCCGTGTTAGCCTTCCAGTTGAGTCAGCGTGCCCTCATGAATATATATGGTGCGCTGACGTCTTCCTCTTAGACTGCCATTTCCGTGTAAGACTTATTTAGTCTTACATAGAGGATTACTGAATCCCCCCTGAGTGTTTTTCTGTGATTTCTGAACTGTACTACTGATTTATTTTAAGTATTTCTGTGTGATCTCTGAAATCTTGACTAGCACTGACTGTGTAATAGAAAGTATTGTCTTGTTCTTTTAATTATTTATTATTAAATATTTTAAAACCTTTTAACTGTGGCTGGTTTGTGCAGAGATAAGTTAAGCTCTAAGAGTGCATTGCTTGTATATAAGGATCCTGTACCAAGTCACTCTAATAAGTCCTGAGACTGTTTTAGTCATAATACCAATTGGATAATAATATTGCACAGTAATAATTAGACACCCTTTTAAGGGCTTTTGAGTAGCTGATAAATATTAGCTGGGTGGTGGCAAGTGGTACTACCATATAGTCGGGGTTAAAGGGCACAGCTGGAGAACCTTTGCCAGCCTTCCCCAGAAGTGTCTGTGTGGTTGTATAAACTCTTATCTCAAAGTGTGTGTATGTGTTAGCTACTTGGGCAGGGACACAAAGCACTGATTAGACAGAGAGGGTGCTGGAGATTTTAGCTTGCCCAGCTGGCTGAGATCTGGACCCTATAGCTGTGCCAGTGGGGAGTCTTATTGGGGACCTGGAGAGCAAGGGAGCGACCAGCCCCGGACTGACTGTGATCTCTGTGTGCTCTTAAGGGAAATTGTACTTTACTGTGTGTATTTGTTATCCTTTCATCTCATATGAGACATCCTCTCTGATGTTAGTAGTGAGGATTGAGGCTCCTTGATTGCTGGGCCAGGGCACGGGCGTCACAAATAGATTCACACAGATGCAGAAAACAGTACTTAACTAATCTTACTATATTTTCCTAACTGATCTAAAGAATTAGTATTACCTGGTCACTTACTAGAACAAAGCAAGATGAAGTGGGTGAAAGATCCTTCTATGTTAGGTTCCTAAAACAGACTGCTCTGAGACTTCAGTCTCACCTAGTATTAAAATATCACTTTAGTGATGGATTACAGAATGATATTACATACATCTGGTCATCTGACTCCTGGTACACCCCTTGGCTAGAAGCTGCCAGGATTTAACACATATGTGTCAATAATACACACACATAGAGCTTGCTAAGATCTATTGTAGCTTCTGGAAGTCATAAAACAATTTCAAACCTCCACACTTCCAGAGTAGAATTAGTTCACCTGAAAGACAATACAGAAAGCTTCCTAGTACAGACTTTTTGTCTCTGGCTGCATTGAGAACTGTAAGATACAATCTTTATGGCCTAAGCCAGTTTCAACTATTTTCAAAGTTAGGTGAATTGAGATTAGCCTCTTCTCTTCCAGTATCCTCTGTTAAAACTTATACATTTAAACAGTTACAATAATAGGTCTATATCATATGGTTGAATGCTTAATTTATGGAATACCTAATTGTCAAACCCTAATTGCCAAACTACACATTCACCGAACAACCTATTCATCAAACTGGAAATTATCAAAATGTTTAAGTTGGCCAACACTGCAAAAGATAAATTTGTTATATTTTTGCAGGGGGGTTGTGGCATCCTGCACCCACAGCCCCCACAGCCCTCAACACCCCTCACAAATTAAATATACCAACTCTGCACTACAATGAGGTAAGGGGTAAATCATGGCCAGCCGACATGTCAACCACACTTTTTTTCAGGATGGCCAACTAAAATCATTCATTGATTTTCAGTTTGATGATTTGGTCATTTGGTGAATATATTGTGATTTGGGTTTGATGATTATGTGTCCAATAAATTAAGCATTCGATGATATGATATGTAGCCAAAATAATCCATGTATATTTCTTTTTCTGTCCAGCAGGGCACACTGTTCATACATTTTAAATACAAGCAGCTTTACAAATATATGTGCAACACAAGCATTTGTACAAATCAGTTTGATATACAAATGACATATAATTCTTTACATAATTCCAGCTAGCTGTGCAAACATGTGTTACACATCTACTGCCCTACTTCTCCTGTCATAGCTGGCAATAAATACCTCACATTGTTACAGGGGAATATGTATTGTAAAATGTATGACATCACATTTGAATAATCATACACCTCAAGTGAAACATCACCACCCTGTTTGTCAGGCTTCATTATTTGTATATTACTGTCTTTTCTGAATAAGTCTAAAAGTGCTTTTTCTTTTTCGTAAGATTATAAAATACCCTTTCATTCTGAGAATACATAGTGTACATATCCTCCAAACTGCTTTTTCAAATAATTGGATGGTAGGATGAAGGGGTGGGTTAAAAGTGCTGCATTTCTTAAGTGAAATCTTGTAACTTGATGCAGTCTGACATATTTATTGATCTTATCATGAAAAAATATATCAAAGTTCAACTTTCTTGAATCACTGTAACTCCACCAATGAATCTGCAATATCGACTCCCCTTGTGGGAATAAATGTAAAACCTTTTATTAATAGTGCAAAATAGTCCTTAGTAATTGGGTAACAGGAGTAATTATAAATGTTGAAATCTTTGTATGAACAAGTGACACTGTCATGTGCAATTTTTATCTCTTCCTCTTCCCTGCCAGTGGTAGTTCATCTGAGGGGAAAAGTAATGGGTTTGTTAGGGGTACTGCCCTGAATCTAGCACCTGTTTGGACTGACTCATTAATCTTTATGAGGATCTCGGTAGCTGAAAATCCTGGGGCACAATGGAGAAAGAGTCCAACTCTTCTGTGTTCCTAACCTGTCCCCTACCCACATCTGTCTTAGGAACCACCGGGGAGGAATCCACATTGGATGTAAATGTTACTACCTTTTTGTCAGGTTTTTGGGGGTTCACTTGTGGAAAGGGATAATCCGTTTTGTTGTGGTACTGCTTCCATATCACACAAAACACCTGCCATTTGAAGAATGGAAATGTTCTCAATCCCCACCCCACTAATCAAATGATTTAATCACTTTCCCTATAAAAAACATTAAATAGCTATTTTCATCTCCTGATACTATCTGTAGCATTAATTTACAAATTTGTGGACATAGTATTCGCTAAAAAGCAACGTTTTCTTTATATAATGCATAGAAAACTCTATTTATTACAGTACAAACAGTATGCACAGCTATATCCTTGTGTTGCAAAGAAGTTATGGATGTGAAAGAGGAGCTTTGGGGATATTGTAGTCATATATCATTTTAAAACATTCCTCCAGAGTAGAGGCTGATTGAGCACATACTCACCTAACTGTAAATGCCCACACATACACACATAATTCATGGTGGATATTGATCCTACTATTTATCTAGTTACACAAGCTACAGAACACAGTACTTGTCACAAGCACCATATGAGAAGTCAGACTATTAAGGGGAGAAAGTGCCCTTTTGTCAGGATGACCTCATCAGTGTGTTTCATACAGGATGTTTCTAAAAGTTGGTATAAAGGAGCTGCATGTACATTTAAATGCATTTTCTTCAAGGGAAGTAGAGATAGCAACAAGCATTACACATGCATGCAAATCTTCTAAAGTGGGTGTGATGCCCCTGCCCTAGCACAGTAATCAAGAAGCCTCAATCCTCACCAGTAGCACCAGTGAGAGATGTGCACTGTGGGAGGATGACAAATACACACACAGTAAAATACAATTTCCTTTAAGAACACACAGAGATCACAGTCAGTCTGGGGCTAGTTTCTCCATCTCTTTCTCTAGATCCCCAATAAGACTCCCCACTGGCACAACTATAGGGCTAAGATCTCAACCAAGTGGCCAAGCCAAAACCTTCAGCACCCTCTCTGTCCAACCAGTGCTTCATGTCCCTGCCCAAGTAGCTGACACACACACACACACACACACACACACACACACACACACACACACACACACACACACACACACACACACACACACACATTGAGATTTGATTTATATACAAACACACAGACACTCCTGCAGAAGGCTGGCACAGGTTCACTAGCTATGCCCCCCTTCTGCCCAGACTATAAGGTAGTACCAGCTGCCAACAACCACCGTTTATCAGCTACTTTAAGGCCTTTCCCAAAGGGTAACCAATTCTACTATGTAATGTTACTATTATCCAAATGGTAAGGGTGTCCAAGACGTTAAGGCTATTTAAGACTGGCCTGTACAGTGTTACGAAATACATATGCAAATACTCTAAGAGCTTAAATATCTCTAAACAAACCAGCCACAATTAAAAGGTTTAAATATATTTAATAATAAATAATAAAAGCACAAGACAATACTCAATAACTCAACCATGAGGATATACTTTTTCCCTTTGGAACTTGGGGTGGTCTGAGGTCCCACAATATCCATAGATACCCTCTGAAATGACTCCTCAATCACAGTCAAAGGCATCAAAAGAGCTTTCGCCTTGTCTCCTGCCCTGCCTACCATTTGGCACTGTGAACAAGTCCAGCAGTACCCTGTTACATCTCTGGAAATCCCAGGCCAATAGAAGTTTTGCATAATACATCTCTTGGTATGTTTTATGTCCATATGACCTGCAAAGGGAATATCATGGGCTATGTCTAGAAGTGCCAGACAGTAGGCTTAGGCACTTCCAACTGCTGTATTCTCTCACAATCTAGCCCTCCCTCAGGAGTCCACTATCTGTACAGTATCCCTTTGTCCCAGTATACAGATTTCCCCTTCCCTTGAGAATCAGGTGCTTCACTAGCTACCTCCCTCAGGCCTTATAATATAAGGTCTGAGAGCTGAGCCTTTCTCAACTCTCTCTTTGTAGCACTTCCCAGCTCCCCTTCCACAGGAAGTCTGGCATCCTCTGAAAGTGGTGTCTTGCTGTCAGCCTAGATACTATTACTCACCTCTACCCATGCAGTCACTCTGTCCAAGGGAACATCAGTACCCACAAGCAGCTGTGGCTTACCTTCAGTCTCACTGCTACAGGGTAGCCCCCTCCCTGAAGTAACAACCTCACCAGTCCTGGCTGCAAGTGTGCAGTCTGTCTGGGTCTTCCCCAGGCTACCAGACCCACATGCTAGTCTCCAAGCCTGACTGAGTGCATTTGCATGAACACATGATACTGCATTATCAAAATCATTCCCTATCATGACATCTGCAGGGATATCCTCAAGTACACCTACTTGCAGGCTTCCTTTTCCACCCTTCCAGTCAAGGTGAACCCTAGCCAAAGGTATTTGGAATGGGGTCCCTCCTAAAGCTCTGACTGGAGTAGACTGTCCAGGCAAGTAATGCTCCCTCTGTAACCATTGTAGGCTTTATAATGGTTATGTCAGAGGCTGTGTCTATCTTAGCAATGGTGTCTTTTTCATTCACTAAGATAGGATATAACCTCTTGTGACAGTCTCAAGACAACCTACTGTTGGCATTTTGTCTTTCACACTTACTGGATCTCAAACCTTTTATTCCCCACCTTGTCTCTGTGGACATATATAGGCTACATAGACCCACTGGACTAGTGGCTTCCCCTGCTACCTGGACTAGTGGCTTCCCCTGCTACTGGCAGATTATGTTAGGGTAGTCTGTGCTGCCCACCATGGGTTCCCTTAGACCCATGAGCAGCACTGGGTGCCCCTTTCCTGTGCAGTGATGCCCTGCTTGCTAGGTATAGGTCTCCCTTCTTCCCCAACTCATCTACAATAAGGCATTGTCTATCAGCTAACCAGATTCTCATGTCCTCAGGCAAAGTGCTAAGTGCTTGCTCCCTCACCAAAAGGTCTGCCAGCCCTTC
Source organism: Protopterus annectens (assembly GCF_019279795.1). Lineage (NCBI taxonomy): Eukaryota > Metazoa > Chordata > Ceratodontiformes > Protopteridae > Protopterus > Protopterus annectens. Next base: position 599,764,988 of record NC_056729.1, read on the forward strand.
AAAACTGGTGACCTGACATCCACTCACCCATCTATGAAAATAAGTGTTTAGTTCAGCAATATATTCACACACACTTTCATCTGCCTTGTGTCTATGCTCAAGAAACCTTTCCCTATAAGCTTCAGGTGTTAACTTAAAAAATTCTAGCAAACAATTTTTTGCAACATTATAATTTAAACAGTCATTACCAGACAGTTTGGACATTACAGTTACAGCTTTACCATGTAGTAAAGGGGTCAGGAACTGTACCCAGAGCTCTTGGTCAACATCATACTCTTTACATACCCTCTCAAACATATGAATGAAAATATCAAAATTATCTCCCTCTGTAAATTGTGGAAGAAATGTATTTACCTCTGTTTCTTCTGGGGTTCAGTTACTCCCTTCCCCATTACCTCCATGATTCTGCAAAGAGTAAGCATCTCCTTTTCATGTTGCCTCTGCCTCTCATTCTTCTCAGCTTCCAAGTGTAGCGGTTTCTTATTTTCCTCAGGCTCTATACACCTCAATCTCCCTGCTGCTTCTTTTTTCCAAATGCTTGGCCTCCAACTCAAATCTCTTTCACTCCAGATGGATTTTTAAGTCCTCTGTGGAAAGGTTGAGCTGTCTATTCTCCGAGAGTTGTACATACCCAAAGCCAGTCTGATTGTCCTCTAGGTGGTTATTTTATGATGCAGCTGTGACTAAAGCTGCAATCATGTTTGCCTTAGGTTGGCATGCACCAGTCCTTTAGCCTGGCACAGCTAAGCCAATTGGCTCCTTGTCAGCTTACCATACTACTCTGCTGACGTGCTTGTCTGCTCTCCCTGACTAAGCTAACAAAAATAAATAAAACAATTGTGATATTAACTCTGAATGTTCACTGCATGGCTGATTTAGAGTACAAGTACCTTCAGTGATCACTCTACACATGCCACAGGAACTCAATATCCACAGCACTACAAGACAATTAATATGTGATGTGGCTATCTCACCACTATCAACCAATTAATATGTGAAATGGCTATCCTACCACTGCCAAACAATTAATATGTGATGCCCTTGCCCTGGCCCAGTAATCAAGGAGCCACAATGCTCACCACTAACACCAGTGAGGGATGTGCACATTGGGAGGGTGACAAGTACACACACAATAAAACAATTTCCCTCCCTTAAGAGCACACAGAGATCACAGTCAACCTGGGGCTGGTTTCTTCCTCTCTCTCCAGATCCCTGATAAGACCCCGACTGGCACAGCAATAGGGCTAAGATCTCAGCTGAGCAGTCAAGCCAAAACCTCCAACACCCTCTCTGTCCAACCAGTGCTTGACGTCCCTGCCCAAAAAGCTCACACACACACACACGCACACACACACACACACACACACACACACACACACACACACACACATACCTTGAGATTTGATTTATATACAAACACACAGACACTCCTGGGAAAGCATGGCACAGGTTCACTAGCTATACCCCCTTCTGCCCAAACTATAAGGTAGTACCAGCTGCCACTAACCACCCTTAATCAGCTACTTTAAGGCCCTTCCCAAAGGGTGACCAATTCTACTGTGTAATGGTTCTATTATCCAACTGGTAAATGTGTCCAAGATTTTAAGGCTATTTAAGAGTGGCCTGTACAGTGCTACCAAATACATATGTAAGTACTCCAAGAGCTTAAATATCTCTAAACAAACCAGCCACAATTAAAAGGTTTAAATATATTTAATAATTAAATAATAAAAACACAAGACAATAATCAATAACTCAACACAGTGACAACAGAGTTCACATGAAATACTTTACAACAACATTGTAGGACAGTCTCACATAGATACAAAAAACACCTAAACAAATCTTGCTATATTCCTATCTATCTCTAAGAGAAATACTATACCTAAATCTTACAGAGCCAGGCAAATGCTGAATGGATGTTTCTAGGTCCAAAGACAAAAACAAAATGCACGGACTTTCTCTCCAAGATAGTTCCTAAATTACTATCAAACATTTCTGCTGATACATCATTCTTGTCACCTCTGCCTTTAGTTCCCAGGCTAACAGGAACTTAAAATATAACATATCTGTGTCAAAGATACTTATCTATTAGAAATTTGCCTGGAACCGGAAGTTGTAAAACAGTTAAATATTTTTACCTTTGAAACCTGTAATTATTTCTATTTCAAAACAATAGAATGTGTTCCTTGCTGTTACTGAGAGATACCACAGTCGTAAACAATTTTAACTTATTTTCTTAGAGTTTTTCAAGTTAACTGTGTATGTTCCAGCTTTTTACTATCAAAACATACATTTGCATAGTAAAAATCAAAGCCACAAATAAACTAAAAACAGCAAGGAAAGAAAGATGAGATCCACAAAATCCTGTTATTTAGCGCTTTCGTTTTTTAATAAAAACTTCTTCAGAATACACATACATAGTGAACTAAACCCTTTTTATACAAATACACGCCTTCATAGTTAATGACATCATAATGAAATTACTTAATTGAATTCAATTACTACAGCCCCATTGAGATATCTAAAACATTAAATACATTGTTTTAAGCCATATTACAATAAAAAAACATAGAAAATACACTGCGTTTTATTTCAAACCATAAAAATCCTTAATTTATTATACTTTTATTCAAAAATAACCTTCAGATTTTAATCTAAGAGTGGAACTGATAGATGTATTCGTGTTTAAACCTGGAAATGATGTTGCATTAGTTTTTAACTGCCATCTTAGTTCCCTATTTTCCAAAAAATCATTAAGGGGACCACCTCTATCTCCAACTGTAACTTGTTCTAATACTGAAAATCTAAAATCATGTCCCTCATTATTAATAATGTGCACTGCCAGAATATTTTTTAAATCTTGTTTTTTAATATCATAGGAATGTTGATACATTCTGCTCCTAAGAGCATTAATAGTCTTCCCGATATAAAAACAAGGACATTGCGTGCATGTCCCTATATAAACAACAGCCTTACTGTTACAGGTAAATTTTTTCTTGTATATATATTTGCCATAATTTGGGATAAACAACTCTGTGCCTTCTAGAATATTTTTACACTGCAGACAAAAACCACATTTAAACATTCCCTTGGGCCCAGAGTGAATCTCTTGTACCCTCTCTACCATGTTTTTTATAGTAATGTCCTTCTTGTAAACAATATTAGGTTTTATTCCCACAGTATCCAAAAATTCTTTATTAATATTGAATACATTCCAGTTACGTTGAACAATGTTGCTTATACACTTTTAAACTGCTGGTTATATCTAAAAATACCAACACTATGAAATGACTTATTGTTCTGACTATAAGAACTTTTCATACCTTCAACTAAAGTATTAGTATACTTAGAATTTGTGGAAAATACATTAAAGGAGGTGGTATCTAAAAGGGAACAAGGTATATTTTTTCCATTATTAGGTAAGGGTCCTAATACTTTAGTTGAAGGTATGAAAAGTTCTTATAGCCAGAACAATAAGTCATTTCATAGTGTTGGTATTTTTAGATATAACCAACAGTTTAAAAGTATAAGCAACATTGTTCAACGTAACTGGAATGTATTCAATATTAATAAAGAATTTTTGGATACTGTGGGAATAAAGCCTAATATTGTTTACATGAAGGACATTACTATAAAAAACATGGTAGAGAGGGTACAAGAGATTCACTCTGGGCCCAAGGGAATGTTTAAATGTGGTTTTTGTCTGCAGTGTAAAAATATTCTAGAAGGCACAGAGTTGTTTATCCCAAATTATGGCAAATATATATATATATATATATATATATATATATATATACACACAAGAAAAAATTTACCTGTAACAGTAAGGCTGTTGTTTATATAGGGACATGCACGCAATGTCCTTGTTTTTATATCGGGAAGACTATTAATGCTCTTAGGAGCAGAATGTATCAACATTCCTATGATATTAAAAAACAAGATTTAAAAAATATTCTGGCAGTGCACATTATTAATAATGAGGGACATGATTTTAGATTTTCAGTATTAGAACAAGTTACAGTTGGAGATAGAGGTGGTCCCCTTAATGATTTTTTGGAAAATAGGGAACTAAGATGGCAGTTAAAAACGAATGCAACATCATTTCCAGGTTTAAACACGAATACATCTATCAGTTTCACTCTCAGATTAAAATCTGAAGGTTATTTTTGAATAAAAGTATAATAAATTAAGGATTTTTATGGTTTGAACAAAACACAGTGTATTTTCTATGTTTTTTTATTGTAATATGGCTTAAAACAATGTATTTAATGTTTTAGATATCTCAATGGGGCTGTAGTAATTGAATTCAATTAAGTAATTTCATTAAGATGTCATTAACTATGAAGGTGTGTATTTGTATAAAAAGGGTTTAGTTCACTATGTATGTGTATACTGAAGAAGTTTTTATTAAAAAACGAAAGCGCTAAATAACAGGATTTCGTGGATCTCGTCTTTCAATACATTTGCATAGGCATATAGTTCATATACATTTCTGTTCTTTTCCAGCAGGGTACACTGTGGTTACATTCTTGAAGCCCAACTCATAACATACAGTTTACTTACATTTTTAAGACAAGCATACAAATCATATTACTATTCACAAATGACAGAAATATTTACAAAATTCTGGCTAGCTGGGGTGACAGCCTTCACAGTAGGTATTGAACCTCCTTCCCATTTAGAGAGCATAGTAGTAATCACAGGAGAACTCTGACTATTAAGGGGAGAAAATGAACTTTGGTCAGGATGACCTCATCAGTGTATTTCTTACAGGATGTTTCCATACACCATGATGGATATCAAACCTCTGACCTATCTAGTTACACAATCTAGAGAGCACTGTATTAGGCACAAATGCCACAGGAGAAGTCTGACTCTTAATGGGAGACAGTGCACTTTTTTCCAAGCTGACCTCATCAGTGTGCATACAGGGTGTTTCTGCAAGACTTGGGATTAGGGAGCTGTGAGAACAGTTAAAGGTATTATTCTCAGGAGAAGTGGATATAGCACCAAGTGTTACAGACAGTCTCACACACACACGCACACGCACACACACACACACACACACACACACACACACACACACACACACACACACACACATTTGCCACCCATGTTGGACATTGAACCTCCTACCTATCTAGTTACACAATCTAGAGAGCACTGTATTAGTTGCAAGTGCCACAGGTGAAGTCTGATGCTTAAGAGGAGAGAGTGCACTTTTGTCAGGATGGCTTCATCAATGTGTCATACAGAATATGTCTGCAAAAACTGGGATAGGGGAGCTGTGAGAACAGTTATATGTATTATTCTCAGATGAAGTGGATACAACACCAAGTGGTGCATACAGTCTTTCTCTCTCTTCCTCTCTCCTGCACGCGCACACACACACACTTCTTCCAAGCTAGGCATTGAACCTCCTACCTATTTAGGTTACACAACTGCAAGAGCAATGCACTAGTCACAAGCGCCACAGGAAAAGATGGTCTATACCTATGTGAAATTGGATACTGGAATATTTGTAAAAGGAAAAGCTTGTAAGAGATATTACTGTGTATCACAGGTTGTGCAACATAAGTGTATCTGTGCACAGGATAATGTAACATCACCATGATTGCCCCATATAATGACATACTTCTATAAACTGCTTTTTCATACTGAGAGTTGTATTTTTTGTTTGTGAGTGCTCTATCTGAGCTTTTCTGTGCATTTTTGTCTGTTACAGTTAAAAGCATTCTCGAGTCTGCTCCTTGACTTGTATTTTCTCTTTGTGGGTGTTCTTTCTATGCTTTTAAAGTGAAGTTTCTGTGTTCTGCTCAGGTGGCATAATCTTGATAGAGGCCTTTTAGCTAGGCTGGTAGTTTTGTTTGAGTTTCCTGTGTTTCTGACAGTCATTTTCTGCTGTTTGTCTTCATTATTATTGAAAGTAACAAGGCCTCCTGACCTTCTGTAGTACGAGTGATTGGGTAATAGCAGGGGCTGAGTAGTAATCTGATCTTCCAATGCCTCCATTCTTACTGCTATATAAACCCTGTGTCTTATAAAGGCTCTGCATGTATTGTCAGGCTCTGGATTGCATTGCATAAGTGGAAATTCCTTAAGATTCCAAGAGCAGGCTAAATTATGTCTTACACTTATTTCACTGAACTGCACTTCTGAAACGCTTATAATTGTGCTATACAGTTGATATACTATATTTTTGCACTGTTATAAAGCTTTTTTATTGTTTCACTGCATTTATGTACTGTTTTATACTGTTTTAACATTACTTAACTGTAAACTGCTTTTTCATACTGAGAGTTGCATTTTCTGTTTGTGAGTTCTCTATCCGAGCTTTTCTGTGCATTTTTGTCTGTTACAGTTAAAAGCATTCTCGAGTCTGCTCCTTGATCTGTTTAAAACTTTCATTTAGTGGCTACAGCTAGGAACTGTAATAGTGTGCATTACTATAATTGCTTTTTTTATTTAAATTACTAAATTGTAAACTGCTTTTTCATACTGAGACTTGTATTTTCTCTTTGTGGGTGTTCGTTCTATGCTTTTAAAGTGAGGTTTCTGTGTTCTGCTCAGGTGGCATAATCTTGATAGAGGCCTGTTGTCTAGGCTGGTAGTTTTGTTTGAGTTTCCTGTGTTTCTGGCAGCCATTTTCTGCTGATTGTCTTCATTATTATTGAGAGTAACAAGGCCTCCTGACCTTCTGTAGTACGAGTGATTAGGTAATAGCAGGGGCTGAGTAGTAATCTGATCTTGCAACTCCTCCATTCTTACTGCTATATAAACCCTGTGTCTTATAAAGGTTCTGGTTGTATTGTCAAGCTCTGGATTGCATTGCATAAGTGGAAATTCCTTAAGATTCCAAGAGCAGGCTAAGTTATTTCTTACACTTATTTCACTGAACTGCACTTCTGAAATGCTTATAATTGTGCTATACGGTTGATCTACTATATTTTTGCACTGTTATAAAGCTTTTTTATTGTTTCACTGCATTTATGTACTGTTTTATACTGTTTTAACATTACTTTTTCTGTAAACTGCTTTTTCATACTAAGAGTTGTATTTTCTGTTTGTGAGTCCTCTATCCGAGCTTTTCTGTACATTTTTGTCTGTTACAGTTAAAAGCATTCTTGAGTCTGCTCCTTGATCTGTTTAAAACTTTCATTTCATGGCTACAGCTAGGAACTGTAATTTTTCCAACCACCCACCCTCCCTAGTGTTGTGTGTTCTTATACTTGTTGGCTTTGCAGTTGCCCGCCCATACTGTATATTTGATCTGTGACACTCTTCCCAGTCTAGTGTCATTAGTTCACTCAATCTAATAGAGAACATTTGTGAAGGCCAACCCACTCAGATTTTTAACATTGAATTAACTTCTGTTCCAGCTTTCTCCATTTCCACTTTACTGGAAAAAAATTCTAAGCTTGCTTCCCCCCTTTCCTGTGAAAGGTCAGATACGGATTTGATGTGTCCAGGACTGTTTGTGAGCTCCTATGCCCCCCCCCCACTTAACTGGGGTTAAACTATTCCTGGTGCCATAAAGTCTGTTCTTCAAAATTTCCCCTGCAACTAGCCAGCTTTTTAGTTTTAGCACTCATCTGTTTCTTTGATCTCAGCACTTGTTCAGAACTCATTGTAAGCACTAAATAAGTTACAGATTACTACAGCACTCAACTTTCCTCACTTGTCTAGAGGAAAACAGTTTTTAGTACTTAATAAATAAGCACCTATTCAGGCATGTCTAAAGGTCAGCTCCCGGTGTTTTCTCCTGTCTACCTGATGAATCTGGGCATCTTGGGACAATGCAGCAATTGCCTCATGTACACAGACAACCCTCTCCTCCTACCACCCAACACTATGACCTGTGAGAGATGCACTTATATAACCAAACTGGAAGCAAAGCTCTCTTCACCAAAGACTGGTCTAGACAGTCAAGAGGAGAAGGTAAACACTTTCACCGCACCACACTCATCACATAGTCCCTCAAAACCTACACCACCAAAACACACACAGAGAACCACAAAACACACACCTACATTCACGGAGGCTCTCAGTACAAATCTGCCCAAACAACAGAGACCTCCAAAGCAGAAATGCAAACATCCTCCACCCCCCCAACACAACCCAAATGACACATAGCCCACATACTCAGTGTGCCACTCAACTACAGTCCATAAGGCATAACGTACCCAACACTCTAGTCATAGGTGACTCTACAGTCAGGCACATTGATGTTCCACTCACCAGGCTAAACAAGGAAAAAGTTACCATCAGCTGCCTGTCAGGTGCCAGGATCTGCCACATAATGCACGCACTCAGGTCACTCCAGAACAAGTACAAATATGACTCTGTCATTGTCCATGTTGGTGTGAATGACATGAGACGTGCCTCCCTGGACTATTTATTTTTATTTATTTTATTTTACATTTGTTGACGGGGATAGTCCAACTGGATGCATGTCCATTTTCAGCGGAAGCCTGGGGAGAAAAGCTCCAAGGGTAAACAGATACAGCATTGCATAATACCAGCATTACATATTAGAAACAGACTATTTACAGAGATTACATAAGTAAGCAAGTTAAACAAGTTCCACAGGTTACAGACTACATGAAAAGAGACATGGAGGAGCTCTCCAATCTTGTAGCCCAGGCCGGTATGACCCTAGCCCTGAGTAGCATCCTGCCATCACCCAGAATGACACCATAGTACAAGGACAAAATGATTGACTTTAACAATTGGCTAAGCTTCTGGTGTCATTCTAAGGGAATCCAGTATCTGTCTGCCTGGGATGACATGATCGACAGACCACGCTGCTTTGCCAGAGATGGCCTGCACCTGTCACCCTTGGGATTCCGGATACTGCCAAAGGCTCTTGCCACCCCTATAGTGCCTTTTTTAGGCAAGATTCAAATGACAAATTCCACTGTAACAGGTACAAGCAAGCAAAATCTGAGGGTAATGCTACTCAATGCTGGAAGTCTAAACCTCAAAATGCACTCACTCGAGGCACTCCTTAAAATGGAGAACATTGACATCTGTCCAGTGACAGAGACCTGGTTCAAAGCTCCAGAGAACACCCCTGCATTACCAGGCTATAATTCATACCACACCTTTCGGCCACCAAACCCGGACCGAAACACTAAAGTTGGAGGCATGTCCATATTCATTAAGGATATCCACACCTCCAAGCTAGTTGCTCAGCATAATGCATCCAAGATTATCCAAGTTCAACTAACTCTGGGCAAAACCGCAATCCAAATTGTAGCTTGCTACAGACCCCCCCCCCACCATGCCCCAAGATTCCCACTCCCCTTTTCTTGATACACTGGAAAATATTAAGGTACAACCCAACACTCTAATAATGGGTGATTTCAACTACCCTGCCATTAACTGGGAAAACTACTCATGTACCAACTCTTTTGCTCAATGTTTTCTGGAAATCATCAATTCCAACACTTTGGATCAACTTATCCACACCCCCACCAGGGGCAGCAATATCCTAGACCTGGTCATCACCAACATGGGTGACTGGTGTTCCACACCAGAGGTCAGCTCCTCGTTGGTCAATTCCAACCACAAGCTAATCACCCTAGACATCCACATCCCGCTCCCACCCCCATTAGGAAAACAACCGTAAAAAATTTCTCCAAAGCCAACTTCACGCTTCTTAAGACAGAAGTCGCAAACTTCACGACACCCATGCAGATGGGCAATAGAGGTACGACTGCACTTTATAAGCACTTACACGAGTGCATGGATCGTGCTATCCCTAACAGAACCAAGATGCTATCCTCCAAAAAAAGGAAGCCAATTCGGTGGTCTTCTGCCATAAACAAACTCTACAACAGAAGAAAGAAACTGTTGCAAAGAAGAGTAAAATCCCACGATTGGAGGAACTCCCTGGTCAGCCTCAGTAAGAAGCTGAGATCCCTCATAAAATCCTCCAAAGCTAGTTATGAAAACAAAATTACCACTGATTCTAAAGACAACCACAAAGCATTCTATAGCTATGTCAAAAATCTCAATGGCAACACTCAGATCTGCTCTGAGTTACAGGACAATGACACTAAATATACAGAACCAACTGATATTGCCAACATCCTGGCAGATAGATTCAGTGCTAACTTTACCACCCTCTCACCCCCTAAAGGGCCCATCTTTATACCGGAAGAATGCAAAGTTCCTATAATCACGGCTGCACAGGTAAAAACTTCACTCTCCAAAGCCAAGAACACAGCATCCATGGGACCTGACAACATCCCAGGCTACCTTCTACATGAACTACAGAATGAACTGGCACCCCACCTAAGTACCATGTTCAATCATCCTACAAAAAGGCCTCACTGAGACAGATGCCTGGTGTCAAAGATATGCCCCCGGATTCACGAATCCTCCGTGTAAGACTAAATAAGTCTTACTCGGAGGCTGCAGTTGAACGGTATGACATCAGCGTGCCATGAATATTCACGAGGACATGCTGACTCTATCCCAAGTCTAACATGGACCGTGCAGGCTAGCAGGGGGCGTGTCCGACTGCCGAGCAGTCCAAAGGTCCATGCCCCTGCAAGTGTGTGAAATGTAAAATGTCAAGACACAAGAGCGAGTCCACTCAAATGTCCATGTACCCAGAACCACACTCCCTGACATTGTAGACCCCCAGCACAGTTATAAAAAGTAAAACATTATTTTTTTTTTCTAATTTCCAATATAGCTGCCTGTATTTGCGCGTGTGTGTGGGGGTGTGCCCATTGCTTAGCTGCAGTTAGCAATCTCGACATGAAAGAGCATAATAAGGAATGTGTATGCAAATTGCGCCAAATAATAATAGGGTAGTGGTAGAGGGTTCGCACAAAGAGGAGGCATTCACGGTTCGAGTCCCACCACTCCCCTTCCTATTTTATGTTCAAAATGAGTATATGAAATAATTCCTGACATATATGATTAAACTTTTACTAAAAAGCATTGAAATGGCCTATGTATCAGTGAACAAAATGTATATTTATAAAGGAACCTAACATATAATTGTCCACAGTTAAGCAACGCTTTACCCAGTGCAATATAATTGCCCGCAGTTAAGCAATGCTTTTCCCAGCACAATATAGTTGCCTGTAGTTAAGCAGCGCTTTACCCAGTGCAATGTAGTTGCCCATAGCTAAATAGAGCTTTACCCAGCGCAATCGGTTTGTGCGGAGGTGCGCGCCGCGCCAAACAGCGCACCATCGGGCAACATGGAGCAATGTAGAGAAAAGTTGCTTAAACACAGCCACACCCCCTAACCTGTCTGGACAGTAGTAAAATAAAAAGCAATGACAAGGTTCGAACCCAGGACACTGTGCACCATAATCAAAGTACTGAACCACTAAGCCACGACAGCTTAGAATAAGCATCCACTATTAACATATATATACTTATAAATGTTAGATTAACCATTGCTAAGCAGGTCTGCAGTCAACCGAGAATTTTCAAAAATGGCCAATCACAAAAAAGTGTGGGAAATGCGGCATATTTAAGCTCCATAGGAAGGAATACTCACCATAACTGATTGTAGCTCCCATCTGCAGTTAGAATGTCTGGTGCTGGAAAGGGTACATGCTTTAGAGTGCAACGCTGGGGCATTGAGGAGTCAAAATACATGGTTTGGCTCCTAGTCCATTGTCATGAGTCTCGACTCCTGCAGGGCCAGTTCCAAGGGACGGAGTATAAGGCAGAGGCTTGGAACCAGTTGGCTCATGAACTCACCAGTGCCACAGGCATCGATCGGACTGGTGAGCAGGTCCGTCACCACCATGCAGACCTGAAGAGACAGAAGCAGGACCTTCTGAACCAATGGATCCAGGAGGCCCGTCATATGCAAGATGCCCCACTACTAAGTAGGTAGCCATGGAATGCAGTATGTAAATGCGGCATATTTAAGCTCCATAGGAAGGAATACTCACCATAACTGATTGTAGCTCCCATCTGCAGTTAGAATGTCTGGTGCTGGAAAGGGTACATGCTTTAGAGTGCAACGCTGGGGCATTGAGGAGTCAAAATACACTATAAGTAAAAAACTAAGAGCTCTCATAAAATCATCCAAAGCAAATTTCGAGAGAAAAATAGCTAAAGACTCAAAAGACAATCATAAGGCCTTCTTTAGCTATGTTAGAAACCTAGGAGGAAACTCCCAGATATGCTCAGAACTAGTTCCAAATGATGTGAAGATTACTGATCCTACAGACATTGCCAACATACTGGCTGACAGGTTCAGTGCAAACTCCCCCCCCCCCCCAAAAGGAGAGATATCTATACCAAACGATTGCAGCCCCCCAAACATCTCCAGCGCCTAAGTGAGAACTGCTCTCTCCAAAGCAAAAAACACAGCATCCATGGGACCTGATGGTGTCCCCGGCTGTGTGCTCCATGAACTCAATGAGGAATTAAACCCACAGCTAGGACAGCTGTTTAATCAAAGTCTTACCTCTGGATACGAGTCCAGGGAGTGGCGCACTGCAACTGTGGTCCCACTTCACAAAGGCGGTGCCTCCACCGACCCTGGAAATTACCGGCCCATTAGCTTGACAAGCCTTATCTGCAAAGCCATGGAGAGGATCATAATGGACCTCATAAATAAAGACATATGGAATTTGCAGACTTTGGATCCAACCCAGTTTGGCTTTGTCAAAGGCAGATCATGCCTTTTAAACTTGGTTGACTTCTTGAAACAGTCACCAAAGCCATTGATTTAGGAAAGGCAGTCCATACAGCCTACCTTGATCTGGCTAAGGCCTTTGATACAATACCCCACTCGGGTATCATTGAAAAACTCATTAGCTTAAATGTTAACCCATACATCACAAGATGGGTTGCAAACTGGCTGAGTGACAGAACCCACAGGGTCAGAGTTGCTGGCGCCATGTCAGACTCAAAACCTGTCACAAGTGGTGTCCCACAGGGCTCAGTCCTGGGCCCACTCTTGTTTGACATCTACTTTTCCGAAGTACAAGCAAACACAGGAGGGTTATGGCTGACAAAGTTTGCAGATGACTGCAAACTGGCCATAGTAGAAAACACATCTGACACAGATATCCTTCAGAAGGGTCTCACAGAAACGGATAACTGGTGCCAGAGCCACGGCCTGAAGTTAAATGCCAAAAAATGCATAGTCATACCCTTTGGGAAAAACAAGGTTACCCCTAGCTACCAAATAGGTGGCAATCCACTGAGCACAGAAGAAGTTATCAGGGACCTGGGGACCCAGGTTGATAGTAGTCTGTCATTCGACACCCATGTAGCTAAAGTAGTTAGGAAGACCTTCTACATTGCCCACCTTATCATGAAGGGATTCTCATCTAGATCAAGGAGGTCATAGTCTCCCTTTACTCATCACTCATCAGACCAATGATTGAGTACAATGCCCCATTCGGGATGTATCTGACCCGACACTTGCAGCAGCTGGAGAGGCCACAAAAGTTCCTCACCAAAAGGATAAAGGGTCTCAAAATCTGTCCTATGCTGCCCGACTGAAAGAACTCCAGCTCTATTCAGTCGCTTCACTTGCTCAGAGGTGACCTTTGCCTAACATACAAGGCCATGTCAAACCCAGATTTGATGAATATGCTTCACCTCAAAAATCTAGATCCATCAGAGCCACAAGAGCAGGACAGTTAAACCTCGACACGGCTATTAATAGGACGTGCTGGAGGGATAGATTCATCACCCAAAGACTCCCTATGCTGTGGAACAAAATCCCGGTACATGTGAGGCAGAGCACCTCGCTGGCCTTGTTCAAGAGAAATCTTGACCAATGGATGGGAGATCGCAGATATACCCCAGGGATTACCTCAGTGTCACTGCTCGACAGAGGCACAGCAAAATAATCGGTATAGTTCCCCATACTAAAGGGGTGGCGTAAGCCACAAAACGATGGGCTAGGCTTGTAAATGCCCTCGGGCAGATAGCCTAGTATGAACCTATGAACCTATGAACCTATAAGACATGCTAATATAGTCTAAATAATGGATAGGTATGTCTCAATATCCCTTCATTTACTTCACAGCTGCAGGTGTCCATGCTATGAATCAGCAAGCCTATGCAGATAGGCTGCTAAGGCTGCGCCACCAGGCAGGTTAGTAATTATTCTGCATGTATCATTATATAATATATGTGAGAGAGCATGACAAAAGTGTTGTAGCCCAATAATACAGCAATAAAATGCCCTGAATAAATTCTCTGCATGTACTGTTATATAACTGTTAGAAAAATATGTATTAACATATGTGTGCAATGCTTATTTTAAATAAGGGAAGATTAACACATTTTTATTCTATATGTAGCATTAGTTCTATTTGAAACTGAAAATATGCTTTTCTGAAATTGTGCTTTCTGACACTGCAAGATGCACTCTGACCTAGTTTGCTAGCACAGCAAAATACATGTTTATGCCTTGGAAATGTACTGGAAAGCAGGTGATTTTCTGCTAGGTCAGGAAATTAAATGGAAAATAATAATAATTTCTGTAGATCCATTCATTATAGACAATAAGCTCTGTTCGTGTTGATGAAAAAGTGCACAAGCTGCAAGATAGTTAGATACTATAAACAATAAACTGCTTCAGAAATCTGTACTTGCATTGTGCTTAAATTAGCCATAGTACCTAGACTTGTAACATCACATAGCAAGAAAGTTATAATTGACCGGTGGTCGTCAAGGCCATCCTGTTTACTGAAAAATCTTTTTTAAACTTTGAAGAGTCAGCTAGAAATGTGAGAAACATCTGTAAAGTAACAGAATTGTGAACTGGTGATCTGCTACATCAGTCGTAGTGGGCAATGTCTTGAAAGAAAGGTATAATAACTGTGACACTTCCTGATTTAGTCAGACAAACTCTGTAACTGCATTTTTTGTCTCCTTGCGCAAGAATAAAGATACCTGAACTGAACCTTATGCTTTTGGACTTTTGAAGTATTTTTCTCTAATATTTTTTTGGTCTTTTGGAGCCGGAAACCCTCGTTTAGCCTGGGATCAGATGGGCCAGGTGGCATGAAACTGCGCAGGGAAGATACCATATCGGATCTTCTTCATTGAAAGACCTCCGACTGAATTGTCGTGCAAAAGAGGCCAGCCACTTTTCTGATCTACGACTGAAGGCGGGTTCCATTTGAACAGTGAGTGACCAATCACTGAGGCTCAGGTAAGGTGAATCTACTTTTTTCTGTTTTAGATCAGGGACTTGATTGTATTTGTTCTGTGAGAATTTTTAAAATTCAGGGATCGAAATATTGCAATCTTGTCATAGATTAGGGAAACAGAATGAGTAGGCAGGTAGTCTGAAGGGAATGTAAACACTTGGTGGTACCACATTAAAAAATAAAAGGGTTACGTAACATTTAAAAAGGTTAGAACAAAATGGGTAATACGTGCACAAAAACGAAAAGACCCCAAAGCCCACCGTTAACCGAAGACGCAAAATATATGCAATCACAGCGCACTGACAACATTAAATATTATACTAAATGGGTTAATAAATATGAATTTGATGGGAAACTAGAAAGATCCTCGCTTATCAAACTTATTAGACAGTTAAAAGCCGATTCTAATGGTCGGGTTAAAAAACAGTGTAAATTAGGAGTTCCTCAGGCACACAGGTGAATTGAGGAAGCAAACCGAAGAGAACAAAAGAATAAAAATTCAAAAGCAATGTTTCTAGACAAAGAGGATAATAACTTGGTTATAGCATCGGCCCCTCTGCCCACTATGGTTCCGGTTCCCTTACCAGCTCCCTTACCGGAATATGAAGCAAAAGAACAAACTGACCCACCTCCACGATATCCAGTTGTTCCTATAAAACCACTACCATTTGTTAGAGATCCTATCGAGACTAGGTCTCGAACACGTAATTTAAAAGGGGATATTGAATTATATCAAATGAATGGAAATTCACGTGCTATGAGTGAAGAAGAGATATGCCCACTCATAGAAGTACCAAATCCTCAGGCAGGACAAGAAGGGCAGGACCCAACTCTCTTAGTATACAGACTGTGGGCACCGGAAGACATCCGGAAAGCCACAGAGGGAATTCCCCATCCAAAAGTTAATTTTAGAAAGTTCTTAGAAGACGTACAGGGCATGAGATTAAGTTATCACTTAAACGGAGAGGAAGTAGAAAAAGTAGTCAGACAAATAGTAGGTCCAGATTGGCACATGATCAGTGGCAACTGGAATCCTCGTGACACTGCACTTAGGCTCCTCCCACATAGCAGCGCAGAACTAGACAACAGAGTGAATGGTCTGACAGACCGAATTTCTGAGAAATGGAAGCCTAGGGCAGACTGGACTTGCATTAATCAATGCATCCAACAAGAAAGTGAAACTGTTGATAGATATTTTTCCAGATTATTGGAATGTTTTAACAATCACTGTGGAATGCAAGTGCCTGAAGATCAGACACAAGATTCCCCATATGAGCAGCAGTTAAAGAATGCATTTTTGAAAGACAGTATTGCACCCATAAGTAGTTTCATTACTAAACACATGGTTAGACCATCGTACAAGCAGATTACAATCACTGCTTGAATATGCTAGACATGCCGAAAGGCATTTTAACAACAAAAAGAAAAAGAAAGCCCAAGTATTTGCTGTGGAAGATGGAGAAGTTTATTTAGTACAGTCCGGACAAAAGGGCAAAAAGAATGCCCAGGGAAATAAACAATCTGATCAGCGATCAGAGGACTTTGAAGGGAGAAAGAAAAGAGGTGAGTGCTTCAAATGCGGGAAAAAGGGACACATGGCAAGGGATTGCAGGAAAAATAAGAAAGCAGCAGTGGAAGACAAAAACGATGAGGGTGAGGACTGACTATATGAAAGTCAGGAATCACTAGATAGGAATAATAGAGAAAGGACAAATGAGAATGTGATAGAAGGAACAGAGAATGTGATAATAGAGGAAGTGCAGGAAGCTACCGATAGTGAAGAAAACAAAATATTAGACCTAGCCTTATTGAGCTTAGAGCTCTATTGGCTGACACAAAACCAGAAGTGACACTCCTGGTAGAAGGGAGGGAAGTCAAATTTTTGTGCGATTCAGGGGCATCATGAACCCTGGTACACCCCTCCAAACTACCAGAAAATTCAGAATCACATGACTTTATACTAGTAAAAGCAGCTAATGGACAGCTGTATCGGGAGCCTCTCTCCCATAATATTACAATAACAGATCCTGTTTCAGGATTAACCCAGAAAAGCAAAATTGTTGTTTCTGCAAAATGCCCAGTGAACCTTTTGGGCAGAGATCTTATGCAACTATTAGGCATAGCAGTAGTTCCAACCATGCAGGGTATGGAAGCACAACAACAGACCAATACTTTTGCAGTGCAAACGGAAGGCAAGACATTTTACTGGTACAGCCAGGACTTAGTTACGACTGGCCCTGGAGCAGTAACTGAAGAGTTAATGAATGTAGCTATCAGTAAGTTCCCCTCCCTTTGCATTGACATACAACACCTGTTGCACTGTACTCTGTATTATTGTAATACACCAGGACCTGACAAAGAATATGAACAAGAATTGTTTAAAAATCATGCAAACAGATTAGTACTGTGTAATTTGTACTGGGACATGAAAGGGAACAGTGTAGTTAGCTGTTCATTACCCCAGGAGTTCTTTTCACTTTACAAATCAAATCTAATACCGCATGTTAGTTTAACTAAAGAGGAAGATTTAAAATGGATAAACCTAGGAGAAAAAATCACAAAATGGGAAAAACAGACAGAATCAGAACTGTCAGAACAGGGAATACAAAGACAGAAACTAAACTGGATAACACAAACACATCCAGCTGTACACTTGCAGTCCAGCAAAGACAGCTGAGAAGCCCTCTTATTAGAAGAGGAAGAAAAAGCTTTGTTAGACATGCCAGAAACTCTCTGGTCAACAGGAAAGTCAGACGTAGGACTAATTCCCACAGCAGGACCAGTTACTATCACGCCAAAGTCAGCATTTAGACCACAAAAGAGACAGCACCCCTTGAGAAAAGATGCAGAGGCAGGTATTAAACCTATCATAACAGCTTTGCTGAAGAAAGGAATACTGGTGGAATCTCCCGATTCGCCATGTAATACACCCTTATTCCCAGTTAGAAAAGCAAACGGAGAATGGCGTATGGTCCAAGATTTACAAGCTGTAAATGATGCAGTAATACCAAGAGCACCTACGGTGCCAGATCCACATACCTTGTTGAATGATTTAAAACCTCAACAGAAGTACTTTTCTGTGGTAGATATCAGCAATGCGTTCTTTTCAATACCGATACACCCTGACAGCCAGTATTGGTTTGCATTTACATTTCAGGGGAAGCGGTATACATATACATGACTACCACAGGGTTATAGTGAAAGCCCAATGATATTCTCACAAGAGATTGCAAGTAATTTAGCGGGATTTATCCCACCGAGAGGTAGTCAAATTTTACTTTATGTTGATGACATCCTGCTGGCTGCCCCTACCTAGCAAGATTGTAAGGAAGATACTATAGCATTATTAAAATTCCTAGCAGTTGAAGGACACAAAGTAAGCAAAAATAAATTGCAGCTTTGGAGAAAACAAGTGAAATACCTTGGATATGTAATATCCAAAGATGGCAGAGCATTAGATGAGGACAGAAAAGTAGCGATCTTACAAAGCACCAAAACCCACAACCAAGAAGGAAATGATGTCCTTCCTGGGTACAACTAATTTTTGTCGAAGCTGGATCCCAAACTATGCTTTGGAATCTGCACCTTTAACCGACCTGATTTTTAAGAAGCCTATGGCAGCACAAGATTTAATACAGTGGACACCAGAAGCAGAATTAACTTTCTGCAAGCTGAAACAATTGATAGCATCATCATTAGTTTAAGATTACCAAATTATCACAAACGTTTTTTCCAAACTGTAGATTGCAAGCAAGGTTATATGACATCAGTATTGACTCAACAGCATGGAGACAAACAACTCCCCATTGCTTATTATTCATCACAACTGGACCCAGTGGCGTGGTCTCTACCCCACTGTGTACAAGCAGTAGTTGCAGCTGCAATGGCAGTGCAGGCTTCAGCCTCAGTAGTGTTATTCCACCCTCTCACATTGAGAGTGCCTCATGCAGTCGCAATCATTTTACTGCAAGAAAAAATAGCATATCTTTCCCCTGCTAGGCATCTTTCTTGTATGACTATATTGCTAAGCCAACCTCATATGACAATTGAATGATGTACTACTTTGAATCCGTCAACCTTGCTCCCAACTCCTGTGGATGGCACACCCCATAACTGCCTGCAGGTAATTGAGCAAAAGACACTGCCTAGAAAAGACCTCATGGATGTTCCCTTGGATGATGCTGAGGTGACATATTACGTGGATGGCTCATGCAAAAGGAGTCCTACAGAACAGAACCTAACAGGTTATGCAGTAGTTTCTGATACTGAGATTGTAGAAGTGAAACCTCTACCACATAACTTATCTGCACAAGCAGCAGAATCGATTGCCTTGACACGGGCATGTACCTTAGCAAAGGGTAAAAGCGTAAACATTTTTACAGACAGCCAGTATGCTTTTTCTACTGTACATGTTTTTGCACATCAGTGGAAGAATCGAGGAATGGTGACATCTACTGGCAAACCGATTAACCATGCACAGTTTATTTTAGATTTGTTAGATTGTATTCAGTTGCCTCAGAAAGTAGCTAATTGTAAATGCATAGCTCATACAAAACAACAAGATAGGATTTCAAAAGGCAATGCAAGAGCTGACACAGCTGCAAAGCAAGCAGCCTCAGAAGCATTTCTTTTGAACGAGGAATTACAACCTTCTGAGATTTTAGACTTAGAAATGTTGAAAACAATGCAGACGCTTACTACACAAGCTGAAAAACAGAAATGGAAAAGACGAGGAGCAATTCTCAAGGAAGGGCTGTACATCTCCAAAGAGGGAAAACTGATATTACCGTCTAATTTATTTAGATATGCAGCTTTGTTGAGCCATGGGCAGAGCCATGTCTCAACAGGGGGGATGGTACAGTTAGTGAATCGGGTGTTCGCTACGGGTTTACAAACTACACTAAAAATTTTGCCTGTCATGTCACACTTGTAATAAACATCATGCACAAGGGGCATTAAAGCCCAAGCAAGGGAGTTTTCCTACACCACCGTATCCGTTTCATACTATCTGTATGGATTTCATAGAATTGAGCAAATGTGAAAACAAAAAGTACTGCCTTGTCATTGTGGATATGTTCTCCAAATGGGTGGAGGCCTTTCCGACTAGTAAACCAGATGCAGCCACTGTTGCAAAGACCCTAGTTAAAGAAATTATTCCTAGATTTGGCATACCGGAAAGGATCTACAGTGACAATGGTACACATTTCGTTAACCAAACTATACAACAGTTAAGTCAGTATTTTGGGATTTCTTTAAAACATCACTGTGCATATCACCCTCAATCTGCAGGGTTAGTAGAGAGGCACAATGGAGTTTTAAAGAATAAGCTTAAAAAAACATATAGTAGAAACACAGAAGAACTGGGTGTACTGTTTGCCCCTGGCATTGTTGAGCATGAGAACTGTTCCGAATGCAAAAGGATTGACACCTTTCGAAAAGATTTTTGGAAGAGCTTATTATATACCTCAGTGGAAACCTCTCATGCCTGCAGACCAGGAAGCAGATTGGACACTTGCAGAATACATAAGGAATATGCTAAATAACAAACATCTTTTACAGTTTAATTCTGTTTCAGATAAAGACCAAACTAAACAATTCAAAGTAGCAGTAGCCCCAGGCACTTGGGTCTGGGTGAAGACAATCAAAAAAAAGAATTGGATGACACCAAAGTGGGAAGGTCCGTATCAAGTACTGCTGAGCATGCCCACAGCAGTCAAGATTGTGGAACGTTCATCTTGGATTTATTTGACACACTGTAAACTAGTCAAAAACTTTGAACTTGATAAAACTCTTGCTAACACATTGCAGCAGTAAAATGACGACAAGACCTAGAGACAATAGAAATACTGAACGACTTCAGCAGTATATTCAGCAGTGTTGCTTAATCATCTTAATAACTGCATTAATGACAATGTTCTTTTTGCTGTGGCTTTTGCTGTGGCCTTTCTTTTCTTAAGCCACATCAGCTAGACTGAACAAACGTGATTCAACACTCATAGACTGGCATCCGAACTTTAACACTTACCAAGCAATCAAATATGTGTATGCTGAGACTTTTAATATTTCAAATTGTTGGATTTGCACAGCTATACCAACAGCATATGGGGGATTATTGATGGCTGCTGTCCCACTAGGGGTCAATGAGACCTGGGAAAACTTGATTTTTGAGACTACACCTGTGAAATCTAGAGACAAAATTGCATTATTTCTACCTGTTACACAAACAGGAATTGTATGCTTTTTTTAAGAGTGACACGATTCAAGTAGGTTGGAGTAGATGTAATGTAACAGTTTCTTATAAATGTTATATTAAACCTAAAAATGCTAAAAATACAGAAACAATTTGTGATGCAGATTATGACTCATACTTTGAGTCCTTGCATAAAACTGTCAGTGATATACAACATAATCCTGTTCTTTTAAAGCAACTGTCTATTATAGATAAGAAAATGTTTCATGCAGGGAAGGTGTATATCAATACTAAGGTAGAAAACTGTTATTTCATATGTGGGAAAAAGGCATACACATGGTTGCCTGAGAATTGGTCCGGCAGTTGTTTTTTGGGTTACCTGGTCCCGGCCATACGACACACTACAGCTTTGCCTCATGGGAGAATTCGAAACATCAGAGACGTCGCAAAGAAACCTGAAAATCCAATCAAGAAACCTGAGAATCCAGTGGGACAGATCGTAGCAGGCTGGAGAAACCATAACTCCGTGAAAGACAAAAGTAAACTAGCACATATGGACTTGAGTGACACTATCATATCCTGGGCTGGTATAGCCCCTGCATATGGTGCAGTTAAATCAATTTGGGAACTAAGAAAGCTATCCAAACTTCTCCAGATCATGAGCAATGCAACTTTTTCTGCTCTTGAATTAATGACTGATGAACTGAATGCAATGAGAACTGCGGTGCTTCAAAACCGCATGGCTCTTGACTTCACCCTAGCGGCGAGAGGTGGTATGTGCGCTTTAATCAAAGATGAGTGTTGTTTGTTTATTCCCTACAATAAGCGGGAAATTAACGATCATTTCAAAGTGATTCAGCAAGTGTCAGACATGACCAGGCCAGGCCCAAACCCACTGACGGACTTTTTCCAAAATTTGCTTGGGGGGGTGGGGTTCCATCCTAATGAACATCCTGATTGCCATTTGTGTGGGATTACTTTTGTTAGGAACATGCATTTGCTGTGGAATTCTCTGCATGAAAAAATTAATCAAAGATTTTATAGACATGTCTGTTTCTGAGACTTTGTATCAAAGTACTGAAATTGAAGAACTGTTGAAAAAGGAAACACTTTCATACGTTTAAACTGAATGACTCTCTTAGCTGCAAATCCTCAAAGGAAGAGGTTAGGAGAAGAAACAAACTGTTTATGCTTTTGAAATAGAATAAAAAGTATTAACGGGGGGAAATGTTAGAAAAATATGTATTAACATATGTGTGCAATGCTTATTTTAAATAAGGGAAGATTAAAACATTTTTATTCTATATGCAGCATTAGTTCTACTTGAAACTGAAAATATGCTTTTCTGAAATTGTGCTTTCTGACACTGCAAGATGCACTCTGACCTAGTTTGCTAGCACAGCAAAATACATGTTTATGCCTTGGAAATGTACTGGAAAGCAAGTGATTTTCTGCTAGGTCAGGAAATTAAATGGAGAATAATAATAATTTCTGTAGATCCATTCATTATAGACAATAAGCTCTGTTCGTGTTGATGAAAAAGTGCACAAGCTGCAAGATAGTTAAATACTATAAACAATAAACTGCTTCAGAAATCTGTACTTGCATTGTGCTTAAATTAGCCATAGTACCTAGACTTGTAACATCACATAGCAAGAAAGTTATAATTGACCGTTGGTCGTCAAGGCCATCCTGTTTACTGAAAAAATCTTTTTTAAACTTTGAAGAGTCAGCTAGAAATGTGAGAAACATCTGTAAAGTAACAGAATTGTGAACTGGTGATCTGCTACGTCAGTCGTAGTGGGCAATGTCTTGAAAGAAAGGTATAATAACTGTGACACTTCCTGATTTAGTCAGACAAACTCTGTAACTGCATTTTTTGTCTCCTTGCACAAGAATAAAGATACCTGAACTGAACCTTATGCTTTTGGTCTTTTGAAGTATTTTTCTCTAACAATAACATAAGTCAGAGAACCAGAAATAGAGTGTACTAACCCAGCAATAAAGGTAAGATAAGTCTGGAATACTATCTCTGCATGTACTGTCATATAATATAAGTGAGCAAGCCTGAAAAAGAGTGTTGTAACCTATCAATAAAGGTATAATATGTCCTGAATAGGTCTTCTGTATGCACTGCAATATCAAATAAAGGAGAGAGCCTGTAAAAAAGAGTGTTCAATGTAATTAATAAAGGTATAATGTCACTTACTTTGAAATGTTGTTGTACCCTTGCAATAAATAAATAGTACTGTTGTATTAGGTGCTGTCAACCCACAGTTGTGCAGTCCCATATGAAGTGGATGAAGGAAGTGTCAGTAGCTGTGAAGCATACAACATTTATTCTCTGAATAAATTATCTGCATGTACTGTTATATAACATAAGTCAGAGAGCCAGGAATAGAGTGTAGGTACCCATTAATAAATGTAAAATAAGTCTGGAATACTATCTCTGCATGTACTGTCATATAAAATAAGTGAGTGAGCCTGAAAAAGAGTGTTGTAACCTATCAATAAAGGTATAATATATCCTGAATAGGTCTTCTGTATGCACTGTAATATCAAATAAAGGAGAGAGCCTGTAGAAAAGAGTGTTTAATGTGAATAATAAAGGTATAATACTTGGAGTGTGTCTGTGTCAGTTACTTAGAAATGTTGTTGTACCCTTGCATTAAATAAATAGTACTGTTGCATTAAGTGCTGTCAACCCACAGTTGTGCAGTCTCATATAAAATGGATGAAGGAAGTGCCAGTAGCTGTGAAGCATATAACAGTCCTCAACAGTTGTTAAATGGCTGACATGCATAGTTAAATCTGGCACATGAGTAGCTTGTCAAGGTGTTCCCCAGAAATGTGAGTGTGCTACATGAAATGTAGGGTTCTGTAGAAAATCAAGTGAAAATGTCACGTGAACACATCCAGATGTGTAGATACATAAATCTAAAAATAGAATACAAGTATGTAGCAGTAACATCTGCATCTTGGACAGTTACTATGTCAGATATAGGTCAGGTATATAATGAACTAGCCAAACCCATTACACAATCTAATGCATGTTGCCTAGTGTAATAATACATGTAGGGGATATACACCTGCAGTCAATAGGAATGTAGTGTAGAGTTAAAGTACTAATAAGATGTTAATGGAGGTTTCTTTTTACATCCTACTCCATGTGCATAAAGAATGCAATTCCACACCTCAATGGGTATGTCTAATCTCAAAACATTTGTTGGGACATATGTCCTATTGTTCTATAAAATCTGCATTTACTTTGATGCATGTCCCCTGTTAAAACACCACACTCTTAGTGGCCTGTTGCCACCAATCATCCCTGCATGCTGTTGTAATGTCCACTGTATTTCAATATATGCATGTGTTATGCTTGCTGTTCAACTGTTGCAACCCTGGTGTGTTGGGTTAATGGGAATATTACTGCATGCTGTTACAACTAATTTGGAATGCTGTTGTCTATGTTGTAATTAAACACACCTAATCACAGAACGTATGGGAAGGCCGGTCCCAGCGGACCCACCTGTCCCTCCTCAGCTGGCGATTGGACCTGGTACCAGCAGGTCTGGTGCCCAGCCCGGGCTACCCTCCTCCATTGGTCCTGTGCCACCTTCGGGTGGAAGAACTGCAGGAGATGGGGCTTGACCCCCTGCAAGCGTGGGCGGAGAAGGGCCACCTGTCACCCTCCGAAGGGTCCGGATTGTGGTGTGTAGGAAGATCCAGCGTTTAGTCGCTGATCCCCTATGCCAGCTCGAGGCAAGAGTGGCATGAATCACGGGTGAGCCTGCCCTTCAGACGCAGCCCCCAGCACAGTGACCCTTGGGTCTGTGAAGGTTCAGTGGTGACTGCCCATGGGTGGGGATCTCAGTCCCACTGTTACCATCTGTGGGCTCATGGGCTTGCGATTTCCAAACATCCGTCCCCATCAATTGTGTTCACCCACTCCATGTGTCATACTCCGCCCCTGTATGCGTCTTGTTTGTCTTGTCTGTTTACCTCCTCAACCTACCTCCCCAAATATACCTACTTCCTCTACCTCACTTTCCACTCTCACCTGAAAAAAAAAAAGGGCAATCTGTACCCACAAAAAAAATACGCCCCATACATAGCTGCCCATTTCGCACACATGTCCGCTGGACATGTAAACTGATAATTATAATTGGCAGTACAACATCCTTCAAGGTGCAAAATAAGAGACGAGGATATATACAACAACGGAGTTTTATTGTCCAAAAAGTAAAAGCACAAGCCCAACAGCGTAAAAACATAAACGCCTTTAACATCCACCACAGCATTTTCGTCTTGTTTTATAGACTTCATCAGATAATCACCATTACAAATAGAACCATATTTATAGTAAAACCATTTAAGTAAATGAAAGCTTGTTATGCTAATTAAATAAAATTTAAAGAAACACTTGCGTAAAAATACTGGCAAAGGGACTTCTTTTCATATATATATCTTAATTCATTTAAACAATGAAATAAAACAATGTTCTTCAATGATACAGTTCAGTGTGTAATTGTTAAAAAACTTTTTGTTAAAAAACCTTTTAAAAAAACTTGATATTTCTGCTTACTTTTGTATTTAATATACAATGTTCATTCATTGTAAACCTGATATGCCAATCCTTATGAATTAATGCCATCTAGTGGCCACTTTGAAAACTGCTCTCTAACCTTAAAGCTTAGCTGCCCTTAATTTTAATAAAGGTATTATGGAAATAAATTCATTTAAACCTGGGGGATGGTCTGCTTAGAGAGTTATTTGCCACCATAACTCTCTAAATTCAATCATATCTTCCCAAGGACCCCCCCTAATGTTAACTTTAACTTGTTCTAAAACCATAAAACCATATGTGGCATCTTTACATTCTTCACTATGTTTAAAAAGGGCATTGGTTTCTTTCCTTACTAATATTTCATAAGTATGTTCATATATCCTCTTTTTGAGTTTCCTTTCTGACTTACCCACATAAAAAGACCCACATTTATTACAGAGGGCTAAATATATTATCCCCTTAGTTTCACAATTGTAATATTCTAAACTACAAATCCACCTGTTCCTACTCTCTAAGTAATACCTCTAAATATTAAGAATATAGGGACATTGATTACATCGGCCACATTTATAGGTACCCTGTCTACCCTTGTTAGTCATCACTCCATGTTTGTTCTCTAAAATACCCTTAATACTACTAGAGTTTTTGTAAATTATTTTGTGTGAGATATTGGCTAGATTTTCTATATCAGAAATAGACACAAATCTTTGCCATTCTCTCAAGAATATCTTTTTAACCTAATTATTTACACCATTATATTCTAGTATTAAGGCTTGTTCAAATTTATCCCCTTGTTCTTCTCTATTACCTTTGTCCAAATTAATGCCATTATTCATAATAGGTTTAAACTTAGTTGACCTTCCTTTGACCACTTCTTCTCTAAACATGGTTATAAAATTCAAAGGGTACCCTATAAAGATTGTTGGACACTATATTGTAGGTTTCTCGACGATATAGTAATCTTTTGGACTGCAGGTGAAGATAGATTGAATGAATTTATGAATTTATGAGTTATATTAATAATACAACTAAATTTTTAAAGTTTACGCATAACATTTCTGAACATATGGTATACGTAGATATTGAAATATACAAAGAAGGTGCACATTTTGAAAGTAGAATATATAGAAAACCGACGTTTTGTAATTCCTTTCTTCATTATGAAAGTGCTCATCCCATGCACTGTAAGAAGAATATTGTTAATGGACAATTTGTGAGAGGTAGCAGAATGACAAGTGCAGAAAGTGAATTGTTTAAGGAATGTGAGCTACTTCAAAAGATGTTTTTGGAGAGGGTACCCTTTGAATTTTATAACCATGTTTAGAGAAGAAGTGGTCAAAGGAAGGTTAACTAAGTTTAAACCTATTATGAATAATGGCATTAATTTGGACAAAGGTAATAGAGAAGAACAAGGGGATAAATTTGAACAAGCCTTAATACTAGAATATAATGGTGTAAATAATTATGTTAAAAGGATATTCTTGAGAGAATGGCAAAGATTTGTGTCTATTTCTGATATAGAAAATCTAGCCAATATCTCACACAAAATAATTTACAAAAACTCTAGTAGTATTAAGGGTATTTTAGAGAACAAACATGGAGTGATGACTAACGAGGGTAGACAGGGTACCTATAAATGTGGCCGATGTAATCAATGTCCCTATATTCTTAATATTGAGAGGTATTACTTAGAGAGTAGGAACAGGTGGAGTTGTAGTTTAAAATATTACAATTGTGAAACTAAGGGGATAATATATTTAGCCCTCTGTAAAAAATGTGGGTCTTTTTATGTGGGTAAGTCAGAAAGGAAACTCAGAAAGAGGATATATGAACATTCTTATGAAATATTAGTAAGGAAAGAAACCAATGCCCTTTTTAAACATAGTAAAGATTGTAATGATGCCACATATGGTTTTATGGTTTTAGAACAAGTTAAAGTTAACATTGGGGGGGGGTCCTTGGGAAGATATGATTGAATTTAGAGAGTTATGGTGGCAAATAACTCTCCAAGAAGACCATCCCCAGGTTTAAATGAATTTATTTCCATAAAACCTTTATTAAAATTAAGGGCAGCTAAGCTTAGTTTTCAAAGTAGCCACTAGATGGCATTAATTCATAAGGATTGGCATTATATCAGGTTTACAATGAATGAACATTGTATATTAAATACAAAAGTAAGCAGAAATATCAAGTTTTTTTAAAAGTTTTTTTAACAAAATTTTTTTAACAATTACACACTGAACTGTATCATTGAAGAACATTGTTTTATTTCATTGTTTAAATTAATTAAGATATATATATGAGAAGAAGTCCCTTTGCCAGTATTTTTACGCAAGTGTTTCTTTAAATTTTATTTAATTAGCATAACAAGCTTTCATTTGATTAAATGGTTTTACTATAAATATGGTTCTATTTGTAATAGTAATTATCTGATGAAGTCTATAAAACAAGACGAAAACGCTGTAGTGGATGTTAAAGGCGTTTATGTTTTATGCTGTTGGGCTTGTGCTTTTACTTTTTGGACAATAAAACTCGGTTGTGGTATATATCCTCGTCTCTTATTTTCCAACTTGAAGGATTTACTGGTTTTGTTTTGGTGCATTACCACTTTTTTTTGTTGTTGGCAGTACAACATACTTTGTTGTCCTCACCCCTCTCCCAGGTGTGGAAGGTTTAAAATTTCACTCCAAAGTTATTGCATATGCACAGCTGTTGCTGGTAAAGAAATGGGCAACTATGGACCTTCCCTACACCCATCCTGCACATCCCGAGCTTGTTTTCTTACTGTCTTTCCCTCTTTGTGCTCCCTTTTTCACCACTATCCTATCTCCCCATTTTCTTTTCTTTCAAAGAAATTAGCATGGGAGTTATCGGGTGTAAGCACTTTTAAGCAGTCGTAAGCGGGTTTAAGCAAGTGTGCGCATGTGTGCGCTTAGCTAAGCATCGCTAAGCACAGGGCAAACCCGCGCAAACCCGCTTACAACTGCTTAAAAGTGCCTTAGTCAATCTATGTCAGGGCCCTTGTTCTGCTCAGCAGCAAAATGAAACACCTCTGTCAGTCTCGAACCCCAGACATTGGACACACTAGACTGCATGCAGTAACACTAAGCCACAGCAGATATACAACAACTAGGTGCTGAAATAAATATATCATGCATTACAATGAGTGAATGTAAAGGAAAAATAGGAAGGCCATAACACAAAGCTTGTTCTGTGGATCTTTACCAGCAATTGTTGTGGAATTGCATTACATGAGTGTGATGTGAGAAGCAGCCATTCAAGTGGCAAATAATGTTACAGAGGCACTTTACAGCCCCCACACAGTATCATAGCAGGACAAACACTGGCATATCTGAGTAGGGCAGAGGCCATACCTCCTAACTGTAACAACTTTCCAGGGATGTCCCTGATTGTGAAACATATTTTAGCTGTGTCCCTCCAAATCCCTCAGTAAAGTACTGATGTCAGTCAGAAAGGTGGGCTATTACACAATGAATACTGACAATAATAACAGTAGACACCACTTGTACTTCATGAAAGGAGTACTAATCCATATGCAATGCTTCACTGAAGTCTACACCTACTGTCCCTGTTATGTGTAAGGTGTATCTCACTTTCAACTACCTATTCCTGACTCCATGCAAAGATGTATCTGAGTGTTCCATAGGCCTGACAGAGGCACAAACACACAGGCATATAAGCTATACTGCTGTTACACGCTCTGCAAATAGCTTAGGTAGGACCTCCACAAGCATACCCTTATGTAGGAGTACAACACAGAAATACCAAAGGATGTAGCCATGTACTGGTAGCAACTGACTGTAACAATGCCATTGTACCAGTCCTGAAAACACCTGTGAGTTGCACAGACAAAGAATGACAGTGTAACTTCTGGCTACCATCTGGATAGGTTCACAGTTGGGAACTATGCAGACAGACCACCTGCCTTGATAAACTGACAGGTACATACCAATCCTTTAAGTCCAGTAAGATAATATTCACACATTAATACATAATGCTCTCTGTATAAAACAAACAAAAAGTGCCCTCTCTGTATGTAAGCATCCTCCCCACAATTAAAAGATACTTGTGTGTTTAGGGTCTACCAAGGGTGTAGGTAGGCATACTCAGTACTGGAATTGTCCAGTTGTCCTGCGAACCCTGTGCTAATATCAACAATAAAAAACACAAACCCTGCAGAAGTGAGTACATTAATATTCACAGTATAACAGTTCACAAACAGTTCATGTGCCAAAAGAATACTTCTCAATAACTACATTTGTATGGCAGTTAATTATATGAGTAGAAAAGAAACTACATAGTCACATAAATGTTGTGTAAGCATTTGTAGGGGTGAGTAAAACTCTACACTGATAGCTCTGTACTGGAAGTGGCAACAGTCAGGTCTGAGTACAACATGTACATCACTGTCTACACCTCTAGCTTCATTTATAAGACATATACCAACCTTCTGACTTACACAACAGTATCCACAGCAAACAAGCATGGGCCCCACTCTGAAAATCTGAAAGGGCTATGCCTACATACCTTAGCAATTTATAGCATTGGGTTGCTATGACAGTGAGTACTGCAATTACCACAAAGCAGGCTGTATGCATTTACCAAATGCTGGACAATTAGTGCAGAGGGCATCACATGCACATGCGCAGATACCTATAAAAGCAGATTGTACTTGCTATCCCCATATGCAATCATTACATTGCACATGTAAGCAACTGTACAACTCCTGCAGAGTATTGTCAAACTGTAGCACGTAAGAAATAAATATATAATTAGGTAGCAAATATATAGACTTAATTAAAAACTAAAGTTATTAATTAAGAAAAAAAAATAATTAATAACCACAAACTAAAGTTAAGTAAGAATCTTTACTTAATAAAAAAAAAACTGTCAAAGCATACACAGACAGACCTGAAAGGGACAAACAGGTATGTAACAGTTTGTAGTTACCGGCAAGTACTAGATGTTTATGAATAGTACTGTACATACTCTGAAACATGCATATGTGATAGCAGTAGGTATGTATGCACTGATGCCATGCATAACTACTGCCATGGAGAAATTGGTGTGTAGCTGTGTGCAGTGGGACATAACTGTGACATGTAGCTCAGCATTATATGTCAAACATCTGAACATGTTATCTATGGTCTGTACAGTACTGCGTTTAATGGCAGTTTGGGGGAGTAGTGCAAACACCTATATAAACTTGGTTGTCACAGAGTAATACACACATGATTTGCAGCTATATATACTCTTGTACTATTACTGTATGCACACATGTGACAACTGTCCATGTTGTAGCAAGGCCCAACAGGTCATCCATGAGGTGTACAGACTTACAACAGTGTGGACCCTGTGTCTGTATGGCACACACATATGGCGAGATAAATATGTGTCTGATATATTAGCATCTGAACATGTGCATAGAGCAAGGGACATACTGCAACTGTTTGTGAAGGGTGGACATTTACATGTTGGTGCAGGTTGTTATGTGCATATTTATATGTAGGTTGTAGTATGTGTCAAACAAGACAGCATACAGTGCTGGCATATGACCTGTGTTGTTCAAACACCGTGGGTATGATTTGTTAGGCTTTTAGTCTTCCAGATAGGGGGTCCTGCTAAAGATACATCGTCTGAGAATACCTTCCATGCATTCTGCACAAGGCTGTGCAATATCATAACATAACTGTAGCCCTCTCAACCTTTGCATAATTAATATTCCCACCATGAAAGGTGGACTGTATATGTGCCGATATGTATATCTATATGTACACCACTGGATGTTCATATGTACGCTCAAGCTCAATGTTGTACACGTATTGCCATCCCTGTTGTTAAAAGCCCTGTACCCATGAACTACCACATAGGTGGTAGTCTATTCAACACCAAAAGTGTGATAAGAGACTATGGGACAGAGGTGGACAGTAGTGTCCCTTATGATAATCACTAGTCATGTAAACTGAGTACAGTCCACATGTCATCAGTAAAGGTGTGTCATCCATGGAAACAGAGGTCAGTGTTCCACTTTACTCAACAGTCATAACACACATCATAGAGTATAATGGCCCTGTTGATATGTACTTCAGAAGACATCCACAGCAACTGTAGACGCCAGACACATACCTCACAAAGAGTATTACTAGACTCAAACAGATGCCCTATGCTGACTGTCTTACAAAACCACAGTTACACTGTGTCGCATACCGCCTACCCAGAGGCTACCTCTGCCTAACATACAAAGCTAGGCCAAACCCACAGGTGTTGGACATGCTCCATGTAAACAGATGAAATTCCATACAAGCTACTCACTGTACTGATCTAAACCTTGTAATGTCAATAAGTAGAACATGCTTGAGTGGCACATTATCATCTCAGACACATACCATACTCTGGAACTAACTACCTATCAATAGCAAATGAAGGTCCTCATTAGCAGTTGCCATGAATAATCATGATGATTGGATGTGAGATGGGAAACACAACCCGGTAATCACCTCTGTGACTCTGCATGACAGGGGCACATGAACCTACATTACATGGGTGTTGAAGGGCAGGGTACCATATGGCTGGGCTTCCATAGGCCCTACGGATAATAGCTTATTAGCTACCTAGGACCTGATACACACACGCATGTACCTGTTGCATCACATGCTATGTGAGGTTGACTGGGTGTGATGGAGAATGTGTAGGCGAATGTGTCAAAGATGTGTATATGTGTGATAGCCTAGTGGGAAACTGTGTATACCATGGTATGTAGTGTTGTAGCTCTAATCCCATGAAAAGGTACATATGCTATTGCTAGGCAGGAAAAGCAGTATGGCATATGGTGTGACGTAGTCCCATGGTGTTGACTGGAGTGTGCCACTGTAGGCTAAAGCAGTACATGTATGCTTATTGATTGTTAACACTAGTGAATACAAATCACGTATGAACTGTAGTACTACCTGAAGCTGTAGGCCTAAACAGCACAGTATGGTTTATATCCACATTACTTGGTAACACTGTTTTGTTTGTTACCTGTAGTCTTCACACATTACATACCTCAGGCATGAGGTTTTGTAGGTGCTGACACACAGTGCTGTATGGTACACAGGTAAAACTAATCTGGGTTGCATACTTTTATGTCTTGTAGGTATGTCTGATGTGTGTGTGGGTATGCCTGTAACATGGCCTCAGTGGTATGTGTGTCACAGGATATAAGTGCATATCTAGCAACATGTATAGTGTAGTACAGCAGTATGCAAGTTATAGTGATGAATGTGCACATATGTTACTGAGGGGTTTGCTATCAACAAGTAGCATGGTGTACTGGTAGTACTGAACCGTACTACTGTACATTCATTTCAATGGATGACAAATGTCTGTATGCATTAGCTTCATATACACCTCCTGTGGCTAGGTGGTGCATTGTGTCACATACAGTGTGCCATGTACTGTTGTATAGTCTTACATACTGGTTCCACTTTGTTGCTGTGCAGAACATGGTTTGGTATGCAGTATGTGCCAGGCACGGTCAGGCAGTTGTGGGCTGAGCAGTCATATGTGGTATTAAAAGTGTGTATCTACTGACAGCCAATAGGTTGCTATATATGGCATTTCATTGATGTCTGTACATTAGAATGTTAAGTGTGCCACATGACTTGCTCACAATTACTGTTTTATTGTCTTCCAGGGACATGTCTCACAACAGGAAACCCGCATATTCCCCTGAGGAGGAGGACGTCATTGCAGATGCCCTCATACACTATCACAACCTGCTGTTCTCTAGAACCAGCCAGGGCCAGTATGGGCGCACTGCACTGTGGCAGGATGTTGTCCGTCGGGTGAATGATATAGGCATGCGTAACCGGACTTATTAGCAGGTACGCCATCACTGCAGTGATTTAATCAGACATGTCCGGCAGCATGCCTCCGATGTCCACAGACAACAGCTTGCCACAGGTGGTGGTGCCACAACACATCCCCCCCCTCACCAGAGTGAAAGAGCTGCTCCTCAGCATGGTGGCTCCTGGCCAACCAGTACACCACACCTGTGTCATCATGGAGGCCGGAGTCACCCAGCATGGCAATACAGAGTGTGCAGGTAACATGGCATATCTGTGGACCACTGTTAGCTCAATTGTTAGAACATGCATTTATCAGATGTGTACTGTGTACGTAGAAGATGTGGAGCCTAGTGTCATGCAATACTGATAATTTGGGACATTATCTGTATGCCTGTGACTGTCACCGCATGTACTACTGTAAATGCCATAGTTGTTGACACTGACAAACTGTCTCATATCCTTGCAAGTCCCTCTGGTGTGATAGCAAGACAGCAGACCCATGCTGGTGAGTGGTCTACATTTAATATAGCATATAACATGTGCATGTCATAGGAGAGTTGTAGGCCATATACACATGTTAAACACCTACACATAGTGCATCCTCTGCATGTTCTCTGTGGGACTATGCACATCCCAGTAACATGACTAGCTGCCTCAAACACATGCAATACACAGAGCATCCCAAACAATTGGGGTACACTGTAGTGGACATTGTATAGGCAGTACACATGCACACAACATACACCACTTTGTCATATGCAGTATGTGTTAATATGATACACATGGTGTATGTAGACACCTGCTGTAAGGTCATACTCCAGTATCCCAAATGTCATCAACACAGCACACATACTATACCTGAGGGGTAGAGGCCTATCATGGGGTGGTGTGACATGCGTCAACAGACAACACAGTCATGTTAGGCAATGCTCCCTATTGAACATCTGACATGCCCATGTAACAACTGGCTGTGAAATGGTAAATGTAGCCTAAGTGGTGCAGGTCAGGTACAGCAAGATAGTTGCCAGTGTGACATACATTAGTGGCCTTGAGTGACCACATGATGCTGCCTGATGATGGATCATGGTACTACACTACATCCAGTTACAGTACCTACAGTACTACACATAGCATTCATTGTTATACACCTGACAGTTGTGTGCATCCGGCCATGGTATGTATACCTATGAGTGATGGTGCACAGGACATAAGAAAGCGTTTCAGACTTGCACTGCAATGTTGTGTCCATGTACACATTGTGTTCCAGGGTGAGGCCAATCATTAAACAACACACATGCATCAGCAACATGTCTACTGTTATCAACAAGGACTCTCTACACTCGCACTGCATGCTGTTGAGTAACACACATCCTGCATGCTGACATATGTGATAGGACATATGTGATAGGACTCTTTGGCTTGTGATACTGTACTCCACCATCAACCACTAATGAATATGTTCCATATTGCTGTTGGTGTGTGTGTGTGTGTGTGTGTGTGTGTGTGTGTGTGTGTGTGTGTCAACTTGACTGAGTAGTGTATTTATGTGCATGCGTTCATGTGTTCATGTGTACATGTGTGCATGTGTTCATGTGTGCATGTGTGCATGTGTGCATGTGTTCATGTGTGCATGTCTGCATGTGTGCATGTGTTCATGTGTGCATGTGTTCATGTGTTTATGTGTGCATGTGTGCATGTGTGCATGTGTTCATGTGTTCATGTGTGCATGTGTTCATGTGTTTATGTGTGCATGTGTGCATGTGTTCATGTGTTCATGCGTTCATGTGTGCATGTCTGCATGTGTTCATGTGTACATGTCTGCATGTGTGCTAACATCCTGTACAGATGGTAAAGTGTGTTTCCTGTCTCCCTCTCATAGGTGCTGAGGTATTGTTGGATGAGTGCAGCAGGGAACCTGAAGTCACTGCCACAAATAGTGAACATGATGATACATGTGTTGTGGCACAGGCAGGTTTGACATGGTCCGTTGTTGGTCCGCCAATCGACAGTACACAGCTTTCCACCCCATCTTTGCGCACATACATACTGCCAATACATCCCTCAACACCAATGGTGTTAGGTGAGCAACAGCATACGGTAGGCATTGACAAGGACAGTGTGGTATCTATGGCACATGCAACCCCACACAGCAGCCATGCCCAGACACCCGGAGAGATACCACATAGGCATATGTCTAGGGGTTCTTGTGGGAGCACCGCTGGTCATAATGCCCCTGGCAGACATGCCCGCACAGGTCTCACAACCTCAGGTATGTTCCTGGCTCTAATGCAAGCACAGGCACGTATGGAACAGTACACCACGCAGGGACTAAGGGCGCAGAGGGCTCATAAGACCGCTATCAATGACAGTATCCATGACCTTGCCGGTGCCATCCGTAATTATACCGATGTCATTGATAGACATTGGGGGGAGACACTAGATGTCCTCCGCAATGTAATGTCCATGTCCCAGGACAGTGCAGGACGACTGGGACGTCGACGTGGATGTATGCCAGCAACATCATCAGCTGGCAGTCATCACGGATGATACACAAGTGCCAGCCACTCCCGTAGTGGCAGTACCAGCTCCAGCAATATTGTGGCTGGGCTGTCAGTAAACCATCCGAGATGACCACGTGCACGTGGCTCTGGCCAGTCCCAGCAGGGACATGGGTCCAGTCAACATCCCTCTGCCTCTGACAATAGTACCCAGTCTGGCTTAGTACCCGATACTGTCCGTGTCACCCCTTCCAGGCACAGGTACTGTGTCCGTGGCGAGAGACAGTGATCTGCACAGCCTGGTAGGTACAGTATGTGGCTGTCCCACAACCTCCCGTATTTGGCAGCCACAAGGGGGAACTGTGTGCATGCAGACACACACGCTCACACATAATACCAACACCTAGGGCTAACACATACACACACACACATTACATCAACACTGACCCATACTGTACTGTTGTCCCTCACACACACACACACACACACACACACACACACACACACACACACACACACACACACACACACACACACACATACATGTCGATTGGATGGGTCATTGTCGGGCTCTGGCAAACCAATAACACACCCTGTGCATATGATGAAACTGTGCCACCTCCTGTCATCTGTGACATTGATGCAGGAACAGGCTAACATGGTGATGATGCACAGGGTGACCTAATAGCAGTGTAGCAATGTTAGCATGTTGTCAACAGTAAAGTGTAATGATATTCTTGTAGGTATATCTGAGCAGGCATGATGCATCAAAGCTATGATTATCAATGTAGTATTGTTTACACCAGTGTTAATTCCAAACATGGATTGTCCACCCATGTGCCACTTGGCTGATGTGTGTGGTACTGGCAGCATGTGTTGGTGAGTGGACGTTACGTGTGTGATGTGTGCAGTACAGATTTCAAGGTGTACATTTGTGAACATGGTGGAGGTGTACTGTCTGCATGTACGTGCATGGTGGACACATGGGAAGGGTGACATACCCTGTATTACACAATGTTAACACTTCATATTTCCTATTGGTGTCCAGTATGTATTTTACTACACATATGTCACAACTTGGGTACACACGTGTATATGACATGGTATGACACTATGCTGTGGGTGATACTGTTAATATCGGTCATTGCTTTGCATTCTAGTAGTGTACATAACCTCCACAGCCTGATTTTAAACAATCGTTAGATGATGTCTAGACAACTGACACACAGATGTAGGATACACAGTAGCATTTGAATCATTCTGGAACTGTACTATACCAGTTACCAGTGGTATTGACCACCACACATTCCCATGACCAATCCTGTTTGGCATTTGGCCGCCCTAGGTACAAGCAGACACACTAGGGATATGTCCATCCACATCTGGCAATGCATACAGTGGCCTACAATGCATTCTCCGGATTAGACACTTATCCTCCACAAGGGTATCATACAGACAGATACCTGTTGACAAACTCATGATGTGAAGCTATGAGCCAACTATAGCATAGTCATCCACATTTACTACACATAGTATCCTGACAGTACCACATTGGTAGTAACCCACAACATGTAGCAGGGGTACCGATGTGTACATACAGCCACATGTGATGTCATTTGTCCTTTGATATTCACATTCCCAAAGGTATGCTGATGTCCTTCAGTGTATCACATAAGCAATAAGGGGTCTGTATGCATATCCACGGAGTTGTTGTACACCTATAATGAATGTCCATTATTGATAGACTGTGTTGTGTTTGAACATGTCTGAAATATGCCCCAGGCATAAACCCTCACTCACACTATTCTATAGAAACTGTCATGTGTGTGTGTGATACAGACAACCTAGGGCACAGATCACTACAGTGGCTGGACTTGTCACATACATACATATGTGACCTACGGTCTGAGAAGCAGCAGCACCAACTGTCAATGGTAACAGATGTATACGTGTTGAAAGCAGGCTTCACATCTATGAAGTGATTGAGGTCACATGTACATATATGTCTTGGCCACACAGTTACCAATTGAGGTCACATGTACATATGTGTATTTGCCACACATATACCTGAAGTGTGCAATGCACATACTGTTGTTTTACTGATATGTCATACAGTAGTAAAAGCAAAACCCACAACACATTGATCCACAGTGTCACACACACACACACACTGATCAATTGCAGGATTCAAACCCCTACTTATCGATGTTATGATACTAGAGAGATATGCATTATCACGATGCACTATATGCTTTACTGGAAGTTTTCATTTCCACTGCTGTATTTGTGGGATACTGACATCATCAAACCTGCCAAAGAGGAACTTACCTCTTTTAAGGTGTTTTCACAGTCTCCAAAAAGGCCACTCCTGTCATAGGAAATGACACACATAACCCCCCCACACACTCATCAATTGCAGGATTCAAACCTCTATTTAACGATACTAGAGAGATACGCATTACCACGACACGCTATATACTTTACTGAGAGTTTTCATTTCCACTGCTGTATTTGTGGGATACTGACATCATCAGACTTGCCAAAGAGGAATTCATCTCTTTTAATGTGTTTTCACAGTCTCCAAAAAGGCCACTCCTCTCAAAGGAAACCACACACAAACAGCAATTGTAGAATTCAAACCCCTACCTATGTTATGATACTAGAAAGATACGCATTAACATGACGCGCTATAAGCTTTAGTGGGAGTCTTCATTTCCACTGCTATATTTGTGGGATACTGACATCATCAGACTTGCCAAAGAGGAATTCACCTCTTTTAATGTGTTTTCACAGTCTCCAAAAAGGCCACTCCTCTCAAAGGAAATCATATACACACACTCAGTAATTACAAGATTCAAACCCCTACCAAATTATGTTATGATACTAGAGAGATACGTATTAACACGACGTGCTATATGCTTTATTGGGAGATTTTATTTCCACTGCTGTATTTGTAGGATACTGACATCATCAGACTTGCCAAAGAGGAATTCACCTCTTTTAATGTGTTTTCACAGTCTCCAAAAAGGCCACTCCTCTCAAAGGAAACCACACAGCAATTGCTGGGTTCAAACCCCTACCTAACTATATTATGGTACTAGAGAGATATGCATTAACATGACACGCTATATGTTTTACTGGGAGTTTTTATTTCCACTGCTGTATTTGTGGGATACTGACATCAACAGACTTGCCAAAGAGGAATTCACCTCTTTTAATGTGTTTTCAGTGTCTCCAAAAAGGCCACTTCTCTCAAAGGAAATAACACACACAGAAATTGCAAGATTCAAATTCCTACCTAATTAGGTTATAATACTAAAGAGATATACATTAACACTATGTGCTATATGCTTTATTGGGAGTTTTCATTTTCACTGCTGTATTTGTGGGATACTGACATCATCAGATTTGCCAAAGAGGAATTCACCTCTTTTAATGTGTTTTCACAGTCTCCAAAAAGGCCACTTCTCTCAAAGGAAATCATACACACACAGCAATTGTAGGATTCAAACCCCTACCTAACTATGCTATGATACTAGAGAGATACGTATTAACACAACATGCTACATGCTTTACTGGGAGTTTTTATTTCCACTGCTGTATTTGTGGGATACTGACATCATCAGACTTGCCAAAGAGGAATTCACCTCTTTTAATGTGTTTTCACAGTCTCCAAAAAGGTCACTCTTCTCAAAGGAAATCAGACACACACATACTCAGCAAATGCAGGATTCAAACCCCTACCTAAGTTATGATACTAGAGAGATATGCATTAACATGACACGCGATATGCTTTCTTGAGAGTTTTCATTTCCACTGCTGTATTTGTGGGATACTGACATCATCAGACTTGCCAAAGAGGAATTCACCTCTTTTAATGTGTTTTCACAGTCTCCAAAAAGGCCACTTCTCTCAAAGGAAATCACACACACACACACACACACACACACCCTACATGCTCAGCAATTGCAGGATTCAAACCCCTACCTAACTATGTTATGATGCTAGAGAGATACGCATTAACATGACACACTACATGCTTTACTGTGTGGTTTCTATTCTCCTGCTATATTTGTAGGATGCTGACATCATCAGACTGGACATGGTAATGTGTGTGCACTTTGTCTTATGCAATCCCAGGAATGAACCATGTGGGTCAGCAGGTGTGAACAGCTTGAACAGGACTCCACAATTTATAGCTTGTGTGATCTATATGTGGACAAATTGCCATTCCTTCATATGACAATACATATTTATGCACAAATTTTTGGTTTTGTGGATACAACATGTGTCTGGGATGTTGATAAAGGGTTATTCAAAGTTTATGTGGGACGTGTGTAGCTCCTTTCAGTGATGTATGTCCTGGGTGGCTGCCTTGAAAACAGTCTAGCAGGTTTGGGAAACATGACCTGCCCATTAACATACCACAGTTGGTTGGGTTGTGTGTTTGTCGGCTTCCAATAGCTCTGTTTCTGACTGCAGTCATGATGGACTCCATGACCTAGCAGTTCAGACTTCATGGGCTTATAGGACTATAGTTCCCATGGTCTGTTCTGCACCAACACTTGTGGGGTGTGCCATATGTTGCTGTAACACATTCAACAGTTTAAGATCTTGTAGAGAGGGTGAGGCTCAACAGACTGTTCAGGTGCAGGGTCTGTTTGTTCTGTAGTTCACTTATGACACATATGGGGAAACAATGCTATCCAAGTGATGCCATTCATTCAGCTTTGGGAGGAGCTGTTTACCCATTCTACATGTGATATCTCCTTGTATGCTGATAGGGCCTTTTGTCAGTGGGAGGTGGGTATGTATGTATGGGCCTGTCTGACAGGATGTCGGTATTGTCAGTCAGGTACAGCTGACCCTGACTCAGGACATATATGAGTATACATTGCTATTTCTGACATAGCTGAAGGAGGTGTCATGGTTCTGTCTGTACTCCTTTGCAGATAGTCTTTCCAAAACACCGACAAACCTGACCACTAAACCCCTGTTATACTCTTTTACACACTTAACACACTAATGATCCTTTGTGATCAGTCAACAGAGTATGTCATCATAATATCCTGGCATGTCCAAAGGTCGGTTTCATGTGTACTCTCCAGTCCAGCTGGTGCATATTGGAATTTTGATGCAATGTTACAACTGCCTTATGTACACAGAAAACCCTGTCCTCCTCCCAACAAACTCAGATATATGTGAGAGATGCAACTATATAGACAAACAGGAGGCTGAGCTCTCTCGACCCGTGACTGGCACAGTCTCAGGTGGTGAAGGTAACCACACACACCACAAATCCAGTCTCACATAGACCTATAGCGACAGCAAACCGAATACATTACCACACAAAAACATACTCGGAGGCTCTAAATAAACTCTGCCTAAGCAGCAGAGACAGCCAAAGCAGACACCCAAACAACTGCTACCCCACAACAATACCCACATATCACATAGTTCACAAAGTCAGTGTGCCACACAGTCACTGCCTTTAGGGCTAAACAACACACCTAATACACTTGTAATAGGTGACTCTTATTGTCAGACACACTGATGTCCCACTCA
Source organism: Protopterus annectens (assembly GCF_019279795.1). Taxonomy (NCBI): domain Eukaryota; kingdom Metazoa; phylum Chordata; order Ceratodontiformes; family Protopteridae; genus Protopterus; species Protopterus annectens. The sequence goes on from NC_056729.1 coordinate 599,806,822, forward strand.
CCAGGCTGAACAAGGAGAAGGTCACTTTGAGCTGTCTATCGGGTGCCAGGATCTGCCACATAACACATGCACTCAGGTCACTCCAAAGCAAGTACAAATATGGCTCCATCATTGTCCATGCTGGTGTGAAAACCCTCAAACGTTCCTCCCTGGACTACATGACAAGAGACATAGAGGAGCTCTCTGATCATGTAGCCCAGGCCAGTATGACCCTGACCTTGTGTAGCATCTTACCCTCACCAAGAATGATGTCACAGTATACAGACAAACTGATCACTTTTAACAGTTGGCTAACATATTGGTGTCATTCAAAGGGGATCCAGTGTCTGTCAGCCGGGGATGACATGCTCAACATGCCACGTAGCTTCACTATGGATGGCTTGCACCTGTCACCGCTAGGCTTTCAAATACTGGCTAAGGCTCTTGCCACCCCCATAGTGGCTTTTTTAAGTGAGGCTCAGAAGACAAACCCACCTCCATAGACTTTACAAGGTAAAAGAAACTAAGGGTAATGCTGCTCAACAACAGATGTCTAACCCTCAGAATGCACGCACTCAGGACTCTTCTCAGTATGGAGTCTGTCGATATCTGTGCAGTAACAGGGGTCCCAAAAGCACACCAGCACTACCAGGTTTTACTTCATACCATGCTTTTTGGACACAAGACTCAGACCGGCCAACAAAAATAGGGGGAGTATCCATATACATCACACATACACACACCTCCAGGTTAGTAGCACTACACGAAGCATCAGAGACCATACATGTGCAACTAACAGTGGTCCAAACTGCATTTCAGTTTGTAGACTGCTGCAGACCACCCTCCCAAACTCAGGAACACCACTCGGTATTCCTGGGAACACTGGAGAATATGAAGGTCTCTCCAAACACCATTATATTGGGTGACTTCAAATACACAAACATTGACTGGGAATACCACTCAAGCACAAACACTCTCACACAACAGTTGCTAGGATTTATAGACTCAAATGCTATGGCACAACTGGTCACCACACCCACAAGAGGGGAAAACATGTGGTACAAGATCATCATCAACATGGGGACTCTATGTTCCACACCAGAGGTATACCCCTCATTGGTAAGGTCAGACCATACATTTATCTCACTGGACATACATATACCATCCACACACCCATCCTAGGTAATCTCGGTGACGAATTTCTCAAAAGCAAACGTCACACTTCTATAAATCGAGGTGGTATCTGTCAAAGACCCTGGGACAGTGGTAAATATGGCTGAGACCACTGAATCCTTTACAAACGCATTCTATGAACATCTACTGGAATGCATGGATTGTGCTATCCCAAATAACAACAAGACTCACTCCTCCAAAGGCAGGGGACCTGTCTGGTGGACCACGGCCATTAATAAGCTATACAATGAAAGGAGGAGGAGGCTACTACATGATAGAGCACAATCCCAAAAAGGGAAGGCATCTCTGATCAGTACCAGCAAAAAGCTATGATCACTCATTAATTCATCTAAGGCCCGCTTCTAACGGACACTTGCAACAGACACTAAGGACAATCACAGGGCCTTCTTTAGTTATGTCAGGAACCTGGGTGGAAACTCCCAGATATGCTGTGTGGTACTGCATAATGACAAAACATACACTGAACCCACTGACATTGCCAACATCCTGGCAAACAGGTTCAGTGCAAATGTTCCCCCCCATTCCCCCTAAAGTGCAAATGTCCATCCCAACAGGGTGTAGCCTCCCTGACATCACAGATGAACAGGTGAGTGCTGCCCTCTCCAAAGCAAACAACACAGCATCAATGGGACCGGACAGTGTCCCGGCCTGTGTCTTACACGAGCTTCATGACGAACTTAACACTCACATTAAGTCACTGTTCAATATCAGAGTTACTACAGGATATGCACCCAAGGGATGGTGTACAGCAACAGTGTTCCTGCTCCACAGAGGTGGTGTCACAAGGGACCCTGGACAATATCACCCTATAAGCCTAACTAGCCTGGTCTGCAAAGCTATGGATCGTATCGTCATGGAACCCATACACATAGACATCGGGAACCTACAGACACTGGATCCTACACAATTCGGCTTTGTTGTGGGCAGATCTTGCCTCTTGAATCTGTTCGATGTCTTTAAACAGTTACTAGGTCCATAGACGTAGAGAAGGTTGTCCACACAGCCTACCTGGAGCTCACAAAACAGTTCAACACAATACCCCCCTTGGGCATTATACATAAGCTCACCGGCTTCGATATCGACACATATGTCACAAGATGGATTGCTAACTGGATCATGGATAGCACCCACATGGTCAGTATTGCAGGTGCCATGTCTGACTATACAGCAGTTACATGTGGCATCCCACAAGGCTCAGTCCTGGGACCTCTCTTGTTCAGTATATATTTCTCAGACGTACAGGCTAACACAGGAGGAATATGGCTGACCATGTTCACAGATGACTGCAAACTGGGTGCCATAATAAACTCTCCAGCTGGCACAAGCATCCTCAAAAAGGGACTCACAGAGATGGATAACTGGTGCCAGAGCCATGGCCTACAGCTAATTGCCATTAGATGCATAGTCATCCCCTTTGGGAATAACAACTTGCCCAGACATTACCACATAGGTGATAATCCATCACGTACGGTGGGTGTTATTAGGGATTTGGGTACACGAGTAGTTAGTACTCTCGCCTTTGACAATCACCTTGCCAATGTGGTTAGACAGACCTTTCTGTATAGCCTACCTTATCCCATAAGGTTTCACATCTAGATCAAGTGGGGTCATTGTGCCCCTATACTCATCAGGCCCATGCTTGGATACAATGCCCCATTTTGGATGTACCTTACCCGACACCTGCAGCAACTGTAATGGCCACAAAAGTACCTCACCAAGTAGATCTAGGGACTCACACAGATGCCTTGTGCAGTTTGGCTATGGTAACCCCAGCTCTACTCATTCACTTACTGCCTACTTGGATGTGATCTGTGCCTGTTGTTTGAAGCCATGTCCATCCCAGAATTAATGGACAGGCTCCACCTCAGGATATCCAAGTCCCTTAGAGCTACATGCTCCAGGGATGGAAACATCAGCACTGATATTAATAGGACATGCTGGAGGGGCAGATTCCTATCACAGAGGCACCACTCACTCTAGAATGAGATCCCAGTCCCGCATACGCAGAGACCCCCACTGACCACCTACAGGAGACATCTTAACAAGTGGATGGGTGATCGTATGTTTAGCCCTGGGATATCTTCTGGGTCCCTGCTAGACAGAGGCACAATAAATTAAACATAAGTAGGCTATCTTGTGTGACCTACTATTCACAGGCACAGTCTACTAATATAACAGGGTTGCAAAAGCCAAACACACTCTGGCTAGGCTTATACATGCCCTAGGGCAGATAGCCTAGTATCAACCTCTGAACCTATGATAATGTTCGGGATGCACATTGTTTATTGATGATACTGATTGCAGGTTTTGTTTCTTCTTTGCTTTCACACTTTCTATGAACAACCTAAGTATATGCAGAACATATTTCATTATGACAGGGTTCCACTATATTATATATGTGTCTGTTGTCATATATAACTGTGTGCACAAGGTGGATTGGTGAATAGTGAGAGGTTCCTGGGTTAACACATGCAACTGCCGGATATGTGTGGCCCACTGCTGTACTCAGACATGGCCTAAGTGTGTGAGCATGCCCAGTTTGGCCTTTCAGTGTTTTGTTGCCTGACATTTGTCTCATTTATTCAAGTGTGTGAGCATGCCCAGTGTGACCTTTCAGTATGTTGCTGTCTGAGGTCCACTACATTTGTTGATGTGTGTGAACATTACCAATATTAACATTTATACTATATGTGTGTTGAAACTCAGGTTCTATTCTTACTGCAGGGCTCACCTTTGTGTCTTAACTCAACAGGGATTATGCTATGCCTGCAGGGTTTTCATGAGATACTTTGTATAGACTTATCAACATTTCTTCATACAAGCTGACCATTGTCATGGTTTAGTGGTTCAGTACTATGACTATAGTGCAGAGTATACTGGGTTTGAGGACTGGCACTGCTTCATATTTTCATACTGGGCAGAACAGACTGCTTCAGGAACAGTGAAGCAAATATGACCATGTTTATCTGCTTTTGCTGAACTATGCCTAACTTTGACCAAACTTGCACAACATTGCTCAATGTTAACCAACATTGCTGAACGCTGCCCAATATTGCTCAACATTGCCAAACGTTGTGCTACTTAGTGTGTGCAATTTTGTTTACATATACTAAATAGTGGTAAGAGCTGTTTAGCACTGCTTTATATTGCTTAACACATGGCAGTCATGCCTCAGGTGGTGTGCAGGGCTGCCTATGTCGAATGCACATATTACACTCCCTATACATGTTTGTTAACAGGTAGTGTCAAGTTAGGCATCCCTTTTACTATATGTGCGAGTCAGAGAGAGCTATCATTTCCAGGGTTCCTACTGAGCCAGTGTATATGCTATGTGTTGCCTCTTTGCCAAGGCCAAAGCATACTGGGCATGCCTCCTTCTGCTACTGGGGCAGGCTCAGGTTGTTCCTCCTCCGAGTCATGCTCTGCCTGTGATGGCCTTGGCAATGGTGGGGGGCTGTTTGGCCTGGCACATATGCTGCTCCTGCTGCAGCTGTTTTTGCAGGATCATATTATGTAGCATAGCACATATCATGACTATTTGGGTACATGTAGTTGGTGAGTACTGCAAGGCTCCACCAGATGTGTTCAGGCACCAGAACTGTGACTTGAGCAGCCCAAACACATGCTCAATTACATTTTGTGTTTGTGCGTGTGCCTCATTATGGCGTTCCTGTTCAGGTGTGTGTGCATTTCTGATGGGTGTCATCAGCTACGGCGCGAGTGCATATCCAGCATCCCCCACTAGGTGACCATGAGGGATGTCCCCATTGGCAAATGTCTGGTACAGCTATGTCAGATCCAGATATGGGAGTCATGGTAGCTTCCAGGGCAGCCAGCACACACATTCATTATTATGCCCTGGGCATCACACACAACCTGGCAGTTGATGGAGGGGAAACCCTTCCGGTTATAGTAGACCCTACCCTGCTCACCAGCTGGTGCTTTGATGCGTATGTGCGTGCAGTGTATTGCACCCACTACCTCAGGGTATTCTGCTATTTGCTGGAAGAGATGCATATTGCTGGCCAATACCTCACGGGAATTGGGGAAATATACATGATCACCGACATGTGCTGACATGGCATTCAGGAACTGGTGCAGTACCCTGGATACTGATGCCTGTGACATCTCCATCATATCACCAGTTGGTCTCTGGAAAGTACCTGTTGCTAGTATTCTTAGGCCAACACATACCTTGGTTTCCACTGGGATGGGCTCCCCTCTGTTGTTTCTGTGTGTGAGGCATGGCCTTCACAGCTCAACAATTTGCTGCATGAGGTCTCTGTCCACTCTATAGCGCTCCACTATCTCCAGCTTATGTAGCCACTGGTAGATTACCCTGGGCCTGTACACTCTTCTCCGTCTCCTCACTGTGGTTTTCTCAGCAGCATTCGTATTGTCACCACCCTCAGCATGTTGCATATGTCGCCTTATAACAGCAATGGCAGCCTCTAACATTTCTTTGTCTCAGTAAAGCTTTTTCAGTTTTCACTTCTATTAGCTTACTGCAGTGTTGCAGTGTCTCTGAGAAAAACATAGTGGAAAGTTGTTTGCTGAGTTTTAAGTGCTGGGCTGGGCTGGGCTAGTGTACTGCCTGTGTAATTGCCTGATTCTGATTGTTTTCACCTGCTAGCTCTGCTAGTACTCCCTAGTTAACTTCCTACTATTTGTTGTGCTTCCTTTTCCCTTTCTGTTTCCTCAGGGGGCAGCGCTGCGCACACAAGCACAAACACGTGCACACCAGCTCACACGCGTGCACACATGCTTACACGGACTAACACTTGCTTATTCGTGCTAAAATGTGCGCACACAGGCACAAACGCGCTTACACGGGTTTCAACAACCTTACACTTGCTTACTCCGGCTTAAACGCGCGCACACAGGTGCACATGTGCACACACAGGCTTACTCGGTTTTACAGGCGCGCACATGCGCACATACACATTGCAGGCACTTCTACAAGACATTTTAGTGTTGTTCACGGCATACACCTTCAATTTCTTGCCTTTAGTTAGGGTACCTGTTGACACACCTCTTCCAGTGATAAGTAACTGACAGCAGACACGTGCCAATCTACTCCAATGAGCTTCACTTCTTTCAGACATACCCCCCTCATGATGTCACCTATCTTCTACTCTGATACTCCCCTTATCCTACTCCTACACTCCACTGACTGTGCTCTTTTGCTATGTAAACTTGGGTTCACTATCCTTACACTCATTTGCATAGGATTGCTTACTAATACTTGGTTACATCTCTTAGAATGAGCTTCCCCCCTTAGCAACCTCTACTCGGTAGCCATGTTGTCTTCAGACTGCCATTCCCTTGCATTGTATATTAGGGATTACTATAAAATCCACATTTGTGGATTTTAATTATTGGTTTTCTGGTTTTTAGAGCGCAGCGCATTTGTGCGGCGCTGTGTTACCCTTAAACATTGGCGATTGGGATAAAAAAAAGTATTTTATTTTAATTTTGCATTGGTGAACATTGTCAATGGCCGTATTTTTGGCCATTGGCATGCATCCTCGACTGGATGCATCCTTTTTTTGGAGTGTCACGGCTCCGTTTTGCTATTTGCAGAGCCGTACTCAGTTGTCAATGGAGTACATTTCTGCAAATAACACTACTCTTACTCGGACAGGTTAGGGTTCCCTGAATCGCAAATTTACCTCATTTACATAACTTTCAGCAGCAAATGAGATAATTTGCATAACCTAGCCCTGTCCATGTAAGAGGAGTTTTAGGAGCTCTCTTGCACATCCTTGTCGGCTGTTCCTGGATCGCTCGGTAGACATGTTGGCTGCATGGAGTCTTACTCTACTTTTAGACTCCATGCAAGCCTTCATGAATCCAACCCTCGGTCTCAAGCTCAATGCCAAAAAGTGCATTAAAAACTCTGTACCCATGAACTACCACATAGGCGGTAGTCTACTTAACACCGAAAGTGTGATAAGAGACCTTGGGACACAGGTGGACAGTAGTCTCTCCTTTGATAATCACATTGCCACAGTGGTCAGGAAATCCTTCTATGTGGCACACCTCATCACAAAAGGTTTCTCATCCAGAAAAAAAGAGGTCATTGTTCCCCTCTACTCATCACTCATTAGACCCATTATAGAGTACAACGTCCCTTTTGGTATGTACCTCACAAGACATCTACAACAACTGGAAAGGCCACAAAAATACCTCACAAAGAGGATTACTGGCCTCAAAAAGATGCCTTATGCAGACCGTCTCAAAAAGTTCCAGCTTTACTCCATCGCATATCGCCTATTCAGAGGCGATCTCTGCCTAACATACAAAGCTATGTCAAACCCAGAACTGTTGGACATGCTCCACTTAAAGAAATCCCAATCCCTCCGAGCTACATGCTCTAGGGACCTAAACCTTGTCACCACAATAAGCAGAACATGCTGGAGGGATAGATTCCTATCCCAGAGACTTCCCATACTCTGGAACAGACTACCTATCTTTGTCAAACATAGCTTCTCATTAACACTATTCAAGAAAAATCTTGATGATTGGATGGGTAATAGGAAATTCACCCTGGGGATCACTTCTGTGGTTCTGCTTGACAGGGTCACAGGAAAATAATTTTCTTGGGTGGCGAAAGCCAGGGTACATTTTTGGGTAGGCTTGTATAGGCCCTATGGCCAATAGCCTAGTACATACCTATGAACCTACCTATGAAATGTAGACACTGCCCTTACTGTATGCTGAGTTACTGTGAGAGACATTGTCCTGGTCCATATAATGGGATGATATGCACATTGACTGTTGTATACCAGTGGATTATCAATAAAACATTGCAGTGATTTTATGTGCAGATATTTGCATATTTGTATTGTCTCATGCTTGTGCTATGTGCATTGGCAAGACAAACATGCTAGTCATGCATAGGGCAGTGAAGAGCAGAATGACAATTATGGATTCTGTGAGAACAGGTTAACCAAGCTGGTAACACAGTGCATGTGCAAACACTGTATATTAGATATATACATTAAACAAATGATGCAGGTGAGTCAACATCATTTTGAAATCAAAATCACCTGTTGACAAAAGTAATACAGACAAATGTGCAACAGATAATTATAATAAATTGATTTTCTCTTTTTTTATTGTACTCTGAGTGCAGCACTGCTAAGTTGATTGGAGCTGCTGGTGGTAAAGTTTTAGCACATGCATAATCATATAATGAAGTGCTAAACTTACAATGATAATTAGCAGTACTCCATGCTGCTTTGTGTCAACTTCTGCACAAACATCTTTACAAGAAGCCTCCACAATAGATAGCAGACACATTCATAGGTTCATAGGTGTTTACTAGGCTAATGGCCCTGGAGCCTTTACAAGCCTAGCCCACAGGATTATCCTGGCATCATGCTGCCCAACATTAGTTCCCAGTGCCTCTGTCGAGTAGAGCCACAGGAGTGATCCCCAGGGTGAATTTTTCTATTTCCCATCCACTCATCAAGATTTGTCTTGAAGAGGGTCAGTGAGGTGCTCTGTTTGACATGTATTGGAAGTCTATTCCATAGCATGGGCAGTCTCTGGGTTAGGAACCTTTCCCTCCAGCATGTTCTGTTGCTTGAGATAATGAGGTTGAGGTCTCTGGAGTATATGGTGTGGACGGATTGGGATTTCTTTAGATGTAGCACTTCTAAAAGAGCTGCATCAGACATGGCTTTGTAAGTCAAGCAGAGATCACATCTAAGTAGGCAATATGAGACAGAGAATAGTTGGAGTTTTTTTAGTCTGTCCATATAGGACAACTGTTTAAGGCCTAGGATCATCTTTGTGAGGTATGTTTGAGGACTCACCAGTCATTGTAGGTGTCTAGTGAGGTACATGCCAAATGGGGCACTGTACTCGATGACTGACCTAATGAAGGAAGAGTAGAAGGACACAATGACCTCTTTCTTCCAGGATGCAAAACCCTTTGTAATGAGATGTACCACATAGAAGGACTTTCTGACCACAGTGGCAATGTGGTGGTCAAAAGAGAGGTTGCTGTCAACCCGTATTCTCAGATCTCTTATAACGCCTTTTGTGTTCAATGGACTACCATTGATGTGGTAATTCATGGGAACCGAGTTTTTCCCAAAGGGGATGATGACACATTTTTTGGCATTGAGCTTAAGGCCATGGTTCTGACACCAGTCGCTGGTCTCAGTGAGGCTTTTCTGCAGGATGTCAACAACTATTGGGGAGTTAGTAATAGCTCTCAACTTGCAATCATCTGTGAACTTTGTCAGCCAGAGTTCCTTTGTGTTGGCCTGGACTTCAAAGAAGTAGATACCAAACAGGAGAGGATCCAGGACCAAACCTTGTGAGGCTCCACTCATGGCTGGTCAGCAGTCTGACTTGGAGTCAGCTACTTTCACAATGTGGGTTCTATTGGTGAGCCAGTTTTCAACCCACCTAGTGATATAGGAGTTGATGCCTAGCTTAGTGAATTTTTCTATGACTCCTGAGTGGGGAATGGTATCAAAGGCCTTGGCCAGATCAAGGTAGGCTGTATGAACCACCTTGCCTTCATCCACAGCTCTGGTGACTGACTCAAAGAAGTCAACCAGGTAGAGCAGACATGATCTACCCTTCACAAAACCAAAGTGTGTGGGATCCAGAGTTTGGAGATTCCCTATATCCTTGTTTATTAGGTCCATGATTATGTGTTCCATAGCTTTGCATAACAGACTCATCAGGCTAATGGGCGATAGTTCCCGGGGTCTGTAGTCGTTCTTCCTTTGTGGAGAAGGATGACTGTAGCAGTGCACCATTTGGTAGGGACAATGCCTGAAGTGAGGCTATGATTGAACAGAGCACACAGGTGTGGTGCCAGTTCACACAGTAGTTCATGTAGAACACAGCCAGGGATATTGTAATGTCCCATAGAAGCTATATTCCTGGCCATAGACAATGCTGTCTTAGCCTGTGTAGCAGTAATACTGGGTGCCTGGCAATCTACCGGTATTGTGATTGGTCCTTTGGGGGGGGGGTGAGTAAAGTTGGCACTGAATCTGTCTGCCAGTATGTTAGCAATATCTGTTGGCTTGGTATAGGAGATACCATTGTGCAGTAGCTCAGGGCAAATCTGGTTAATGCTGTGGAGATTCTTTACATAACTATAGAAAGCCTTGTGGTCTTCTTTACTATCTGCTGCAATTCTGTTTTTATAGCTAGCTTTAGAGGATTTGATGAGGGATCTCAACTTTTTGTTGAGGCTAATAAGGGAGTTTTTCAACTCTTGGGACTTCACCTTATTCCACATCAGTTTCTTCCTTCTGTTGTAGAGTTTGTTTATGGCAGGGGACCACCAGATTGGCTTCCTTTTTTTGGAAGAGATTGTCTTTGTTCTATTGGGTATAGCAAGATCCATGAATTTGTGTATGTGCTTGTACAGAGCATTGGTGTATGATTCAGTGGTCATGCAACTATTCTCCATTTACATGGGTGCCGTGAAGTTAGCCTCCTCTGTTTTTAGGAGCCCAAATTTAGCTTTGGAGAAGTTTTTCATGGTGGTTACCTTTGTGGGGTTGGATGTGGATTTCCAAGGTGATTAGTTTTTGGTTGGATCAAACCAGGGAGGAGTTGACTATTGGTGTAGAGCAATGGTCGCACATGTTAGTAATGACCAGGTCAAGAATGTTGCTACCTCCAGTGGGGGTAAGAATGAGCTGGTCCAGGCCATTGGAATTAATGAATTCCAGGAAATGTTGGGCAAGTGTATAGGTACATGAGTAGTTTTCCCAGTTAATGGAGGGGTAGTTGAAGTCACTCAAAATGAGAGTGTTAGGTTGGACCCTAATATTCTCCAGGGTGCTTAGGAATGTGGAGTGTGAATCTTGGGACATGGTTGGGGACCTATAGCAGGCTACGACCTGAATCACTGTCTTACCCAATGTTAGCTGCACCTGAAGTATCTCTGATGTGTTATGTTGGGCTACCAGTCTGGGGGTGTGTGCATCCTTTATGAATATGGAAACACCACCACCTTTCGAGCTTTTGTCCAAGTTCTGGGGCCAAAAGGTGTGTAATGAGTTATAGCCTGGTAGTGCAGGGGTGCTTTCTGCTGCTTTGAACCAGGTCTATGTTACAACATAAATGTTGATGTTCTCCATTTTAAGGAGTGCTTTGAGTGAGTGCATTTTGAGATTTAGACTTCTAGCACTGAGCAGCATGACACTCAACTTGCATTTGTTTGTAGCTGTTACAGTGGTAAGTTGGTCTTTGGAACACAGCCTAAAAAGGCACTATAGGGGTGGTGAGAGCCTTGGCCAGTATCCAGAATCCCAGGGCTGACAGATGCAGGCCATCTCTGGCAAAGCGTTGAGGTCTGTCAATCATGTCATCCCAGGCATACAGATACTGGATCCACTTGGAATGACACCAGAAACTTAGCCAATTGTTGAAATCCATCATTTTCTGCTTGTACTGTGGTATCATTCTGGGTGATGGTAGGATGCTGCTCAGGGCTAGGGTCATACCCGCCTGGGCTACATAATCCGAGAGGTCCTCCATGTCTCTTTTCACATAATCCAGGGAGATATGTCTCAGGTCATTCACACCCACATGTACAATGACAGAGTCATACTTGTACCTGTTGTTGAGGAACCTTGACTGCGTGTGTTATGTGGTGGATCCTGGCACCTGACAGGCAGCTGACTGTAACTTTCTCCTTATTCAACCTAGTGAGTGGGACATCAGTGTGCCTCACTATCGAGTTATCTATGACTAGTGTTTCAGGTATGCTGTTTTGCCTTAGGGGCTTTGCTTGAGTGTCACACTGTTTAGGAGAGTTATGTGTCTCATGATTAGTGTTGTGTTGTGTTGGTTGAGTGTGTTTATGCCTTGGAGGCCTCAGCTGTTTGGGTAGATTTTTATTGAGAGCCTCCGTGAAGGTAGGTGTGTGGTTTGTGTTTTTATGTGAAGGCAGTACTGGTGTGTGTTCTGGAGAGCTATGTGTTCCATGTGGTGTGGTGCCAGTGTTGACCTTCTCCTAGCTATTCCAGTCTTGGCTGGAGAGTGTATGGCTTCCAGTTTGGATAAATAATGTAACAGTAGGATAATGAAGTAAAGGTTTAGACAATATCTACTGCCACAGTAGTCAAGCAAAACATCATGAAACATGTTTGCATTCAAATGTATTTGTACATTTTCAGCATGCCAAGAAAAACATTTATACCTGAGAATTACCTTGACAAAACATGTAGAAAGGCATAACTGTGATAGTTACTATTTGGCAGCACATTTCAGCAAACCTGAATCTATGTATTCATCTTTATTACCCTAGTGACCATTGTAATCCATACATCCAACTCTTCATCTTGTTCAAAATTACATTAAACTAAATAAACATAGCTTAGCGCAATGACATAAAGTGAAATAGAGCAATGTGTACAAAAGCAATCAAATTTAAATATATTTCCATAAGCTGTGTCATTCCATTTAGCATTCTTTGCATATGTTGCCCTGTGCCAGACATTGCACAAATGCAGAGTTGGAAGAATAATGATACAGAGGAGATAGGATATATTGGCAGGGTGACATAGAGGCATGGACAAAGTAGATTATGGCAGAGAAAGGATAATAGTGGCTCATACAATATGTAGCCAACAGGTCCTCCTAAATTACTGAACCAAAAACACTCAATAACACTTAATTAATTGGTGTATTATAACCACTCAATCATTTAAAAATATTTCTACATTTTTCAGCATTAGTTCATCACACCACAAAGGAATTATTACTTCATAGCATTAAACTGACACTAATGCAGCACACTGACAACTTATTGAAGAAGGGCGGGTGACAGAGAGAGAGAGTGTTAAACACAGATGCAGAAAAGACCAGCAACAATATGTTTTGTGGGACATGTAGGAGCATCTAGTTGGTGTTTTACTGTTGCTTATTAAATCCACATTAATCTGTTATGCTCTGCACAATAAAATTATTGCTACAGGTACAAATAAGGAGTTGAAGACTGCAATAAACATGAATACCAAACCGGATAAGGCTGGCTTTCTAAGTCTCCCTGATGGGGGTGCAATGTTTTTGAAAATTATGTCTTACTGTACTATTCCAATGTTATAGGTTCATAAGTTCATAGGTTCATACTAGGCTATCAGCCCTAGGGCATTTATAAGCCTAGCCAGAGTGTGTTTGGCTTTCACCACCCATTTTAAATTAATTTTGCTATGCCCTTTTTGAGGTTAGTATACTGTGCCTCTGTCTAACAGTGACACAGAAGTGGAAATGTTATATATGAAGAGAAATACAGATGTTTGCAATTAAATATATTATCAGAATATAATATGCCATGAAGTAATAAATTGACTTAACTGTAATCAAACCCATGACACTATGGCAAAACACCAGGCTACAAACAGAATAACTATGTCAGAACACCACATAGGAACTCCTAATTTTCATACATCAAGGAGCCTAAGAATTATTAAACTAACCATGTCACAGTACTGACTTTAGTATGGCTTTACTCAGTAGTCCCATAGTACAACAGATTTAAGCACATTTGAGTGACAGTAACTAGACCACTGCAGATTAAATTGAAATTGTCAACTTTTGCAATAAAAGTAAAACAGTGCTCATTGTCACTAAGCATTGCTGTGGAATGCCAAACTCTGTGCAAATGCCAAGGACATAAAGTGAAGGCTTTTTCATGGGCCATTTCTGGCCATGTGTGTTGTATGTGAATCTATTTTTTGACCAGATTAAACATTAGAAAAAAGGGATGGATAGACAGAGGTGAAAATGAGGTTGGTAAGCCAAGGGTCGCACACAGGGGAAAGAATACAAGAATTTGCAGGAGAGACGTAAGAGAGCACCATAACTATCCACTTCTCCATAACATCAATGAGCAATTGTACACACAATTTCATGACTTAGCATATCACTACACAAGTGATGAGTCACAATAGAATAATGCTGTATGGCCAATTGGACTGAATCAGTTGTGTCAGGATTACACATAGGCAAAGTGGAGAGCTATGTATGAAGTGTAATTTTTTTGGTGGGACAGGTGCCTTTTGAGGGGGCAAGAGAAGAATGTGGGGAAAGGTGTTTAGGAATTATAGTATTAGGTAGGAAGGGTAGGTTAGGAAGCATCTGAAGATATACAAGACATACAAGACAGTGAGGGATGGTGATGGAGATAAAAGGTTGGAAGACACAATGACTGTGGATAGTTAGGAGACATCAGAGTTGCACCCATGTCTAGCATAAGAACAGTGAGAATTTAGTCCTCACCCTCAGAACTATCATCACTGTCTCTTGCAGCAGTTCCCTGGGTCAGTGCCAGATATGAAATAATATTTGCAATGCAATGCAGGACCTTTTAAGCCCTGTTGATAAGTGCACTAAGGCGCCTTTCCATTATATCCTCCACCAGCCTGTTAGTGCCTGCCAGATGACAAAATCACTACCTCCGCTACTACTTTTCCTGGAAGATACCACTGCTCCAGCACATAGGGTAAATCTACCTAATACACTTAGACCAGGTAGGGCAAGGGTTGTTAAGGCAACTCTGACAGGTTGTGACCTGCAGTCTTTTGTGTCTGTGCTGCCATCTGTGGAGTTATGGTAGCACAGCCACAGTCATTGGTGCACCTCTCTGTGCTGTTGATTACTTTTCAGTGGCAAGCTATGCAAACAGCAGACTGTAAATAAATTATTAGCCCCCCAAAAGAAATAAACAAAAAAGTATACAGAAAGAGTAACAGGGAGACAAAAAAGAGATAATTAAATAGATGGGATGTCATAGTACTGTATATTTTAAACAAACTTTGGCTATACACAAACAATTATGATAATTTACTATTGCACACCTTTGCAACATCTATTTAAGATGGAAAGGTATTTATGTGTCATTACATAAACAAATGGGACTAATTTGATATAAGAAACAGCTGCCTTTATTTCACTAAGATGGATTGGAATTATACATTCTAAATTAATTATTACAATTATCATAATGTAATTCTTCCTAATAGACTGCTGTTAAGATCTTATAAATAATTATCAATTAGAAAAGAATAATTGCTGCTTTTGGGTACTGAACCCATGCATAATAATATTGGTATTCTAATTACCTCAAGCAAGCAGCAAGAGTTATTTAAGAAGGCATGCATGCCCAAGATGAAGGATGAAGTATGCCTGCTTGAGATGCTAGTGTCTGAGGGAATGAAAATTACATTATGGTAGAATTTTTACATGAATCATACTTATCCTGTCCCTCTGTGAGGTGATGTAATCTCTCCTGCTGTGCCTCATAGTTTGCAATTATTTCTTCTACATCTGTACAGCACAAAAAGAAAAGAAATTTGTATGAAAGCATAATGAGTAGCTGCACTGGCTAGCTAGATAATTACTGCCGTATCATAGACAGGTTATGAATCAGTAAACTTAAATAACTGAGGGGTATTCCCAGTCTTAAATTCAGCCTCCCATCAGCATATGAGGGGTTGTTTGTGGTTTTTAAGGTTGCTATAGTGGTGATGACATTGTTCCAGAGTGTGTGGGATGCCATTTGCAATGGAGACAGCCTTGGCTAAGCTATTCCAAGCCATAGCCTTATAATGAAACTTGAAATAATCCTTCTGCAGCAGCCTACAGCTGTAGTACTTCAGGAGGAGTGCCACAAATATCCTGACTCCTCAACACCCCAACATTCTGCTCTAAATTTAGCACCATTTCTCCCTCATCAGCCATGTCTGCAAAACTCAAGCTAACAAAATACATCTGAATTGGTGCCTCATTCTGATCTCATATGTTAACTGGTATTGTGCTGCACAGCCTTGCCAACTGCATTGGCGTAACTGAAAACAGATGAACTCTCTATCAGACACACTGCTACTATGTACAGCACATAGCAGTAAATATGTGAAATATGGCATTGAGCTGTGCCATGTGCGATGTCCCACCCATTATTACAGGTTCCAGTGTTCAACAGTAGACTCCTTAATGGCATGGTTTTATGCGGTTGATAACTGGAAGGTGAAAGATCCTGAATTCTGACATATTGTTATGTTGGGGCTTACACAATGTTAAAATGTCATTGTAAAAGCTGGGAATCAAACTCATGGGATAAAGGATGCAAAAATTTCAAATTAATTTATTAACTGACATTTTACGGGAGAGCAACATTTCCAGCATGGAAATTAGGCATATAGTAATTTCTGAATGAATGGAGATATACTTCAGAGAGGCCTATATGTATGTGGTTGTATTTATGGCTTGGAAGCATTCCTATGTAAAAGTAATTATTCCTCAAGTAAATACGGTGAAGATAGATGCAGTCAAATGTGATGATTAATACAGGTTGGTTTATGGTACATACATACTTCACAAGATTTAAGTGTCCAAAACACATATGTGATGAGTCATGACGATTATAATAAAAACATTGTGGTCATCATACACCTGCAAGTCAACTATACATGAAATATAATCACTGTCACATCTAGGAACTGGACACACATTAGGTTGCATTTATCTGTAAAACATCAAGCATATATGCTAAATACTTCAGTTTCATTATGCATGGCTTACTGATAAATTGTTTGCAAGAAACAAATTTTACATCATCAATTTTCTTTAGTTTTGCAGCCTTATTCAACAATTATGAGAAATGGACTTCTTACACCATTTTTAACAAAAATCTTGTACCTGGATTTAAACTCTTAATAAGGATGTATTATTTATCTAAAGTCACTGCCCGTACACCTTGTGCCACAGAGATAGCTCTATGAAAGGAGAAACTTCTCTGAGTACTGTCCAGAGTGCTGTGGAAAGTGCACCATTGCCAGGCATGTTTCAGCTGCATAAAGCTGCCTAAATAAAATTTTTCACTGTTTTCCTTAAGTAGTGAACTGTGTTTGTGTGCTGCCAACCAGAAAGCAATTGTACCTTAAAATGAAAAAAAAATGGAAAAACAAATATTATGATTAATGGCAAAGTGCCCTGTAAACAGGATTCAGACAATGTTTTATGTGCATTATTTCTCTTACTTCACTTTGGTTATACCTTGTGTCACACAGAAAGTTATCTGACAGATTTATTTTCTTCAATGATTTCTATACAGAGTTGCAAAAATGAAAAAAAAAAACAAATCCCAGCTCAGCTGTGAAGCAGTAATACCACTTTATTTGCAATAAAAAATAAAAATAGATCAAAAACAAGTGAACTAAGCTCTTTCACCCCTTATAGGGCTTCTTCAGAGTCAATGTGTTAAAAAAACATTCATTTTTTTTTATTTCCTATGCAGCATGACATCATATCCTGAGAAAACACCCCCTAAAAAATACATTCTTAAAAATCTCATCTAACTGCAGTATATACATGAAATTTACTATCCAACTGATGGTTAATGAAAAATAAAAAAATATCACAGACTCTGCACGACTCTCTTTTACCATAGTGTAATAAAAACACAAGTAAAACATATGCATACAGAATGAACATCTTAAAAAGTTGTAACATCCAATTTTTGTCACTAGGTGGCATACTTTTAGTTATATAACTGTTGCCCTTTTCTTTAGAATGGGTTTAGTTGACATGTAGTCATTGATCCCTGGGCTTTTATGGGTATTTAATCTTATTTGCCATTCAACCTCTCTGATCTTTACTTCTAGCTTAGGGTCACCCCCCCCCATCAACCTTCACTTTGTCTATAATGAAAAACAGTAACTTTTTAAAATTCCTGCATTGTGTACTGTGCATATACAAGGAACTGACAGACTTTTTGTTCCAAACGTCCCAGACATGTTCTGAGATCCTTTCTTTTAATTTTCTAACAGTTTTACAGACGTAAAACACCAGACATGCCGAGCAAGATGCAACATATACCACACATTTTGTCTCACAGTTGCATCTGCCAGGGCATTCCAAATTCCAATAGAAGCCAGTGATAGAAATGTACAGTCCATCATTAATGTACTTACAAAATCTGCAGAAACCACACTTACTCATTAGTGATCTAAAGGCAGTGGACCTCTTCTTGCCACCTGATTCTAAAATGTCCTTCAAGTTTCTACCTCTACCAAAGGTGCTTATGGGTCTACTGCCCAGTTCAATTTGAGCTGAGTATCAAATTTTCCTTCCCAAAATCTATTCAGTCCTGAGATTATCATCTGAGAACAGTCATTGTATTCTACAACCATGACATCCTGTCCCGAATGTGTTGCCACATTTAAACTAGTGTCACTCAGGCTACCTTGCATTCTCAGTATAGGTTTGAATCTTGCATTTCTTTTCCTTGCCACTTCCCTTTTTATGTTTACCAAAAACTCCAAAGGATAAACTCTATCCATTAACATATCTATTAGTATATTTGTTTCCTATACAAAATTTTCATCCTCACTAATGAGCCTACTTAATCTCACCATCTGGCCCTTCGTGACAATTTTTTTGTTATGCTGAATAGGATGGAAACTGTCAAACCTCAATAGGAAACTCCCTCAATAGGGAGTTTGAATATGTTTTCTTTCTGAAGATGGTAATTTTACTGCCTAACAGTTCTTTCCTGATCAAAATGTATAGAAAATCTATTTTAATTTCACTTGTTCTGGATGCAAATTTAAGGTACCCCACTGTACTATTTAGATAATCCACAAACTGTAGTGCTTCATCTACAGACCCTTTCCACAATATTAGGACATCATCCAAAAAGCATAAATAACACTTTATTTTGTCCTTGCATATGGAATCTAGTACATGCTGTGCTTTCCAGCCTGCCATCACCAAGTTTGCAAAAACTGGTGCACACTTGGCACCCATGGCAACTCCTGTCTTTTGGTGGAAGAACTCAAAGAATACAAAATTATTAGTTAGTACCACTTCCATTACTTCAACCAAAAAATTCACCTTAGTAGGTTCATATTTTCTGGATTGAGTTAACATCTGTCTATAGTGATCCAGACCTTCTTGATGAGGGATGACACCAAATAAATTTACTACATCTACTGCCAAAAAAATGTAGTCATTATGTGTGCTGATTTCCCTCAGTACCTGTAGGCAGTGCCATGAGTCTCTCAAGATCTGTTTCTGTTCCTGCACTACCTGTTTGGAGCAAATATCTATGATGCAGCCAGAGGTTCTATTTATGATTTCCTAGCTGAGATTATGGGTCTAAAGGTGGGGGGGGTCATTCTGTTTTTTGTGAATCTTGGGTTTCTCGAACATGGCTGGAATTATAGGTGCCTCTACTTGTAAATAATCCAGTTCCACCTTACTAATAATTCCTTGAAAAAAAGGAATCATTCAAAAACAGGCCAACTTTTGCATAATCCATGTAGATTTCATTTCGGGATACCCTTTCATATGTAGTGCTATCATTCATAATGTCAAACATCTTAATCATGTAATCTAACTGACTCATTATAACCAGACCCCCTCCCTTGTCTGGTTTCATGACCCTATAGTGCTTGTTTTGCACTAGGCAACTCAAATATTAAAAAGTTGTAACATCCAATTTTTGTCACTATTTTGTGACATATTTCTAGTGTTACAGATCCTCCTTATATCCCCCTCACATAACCTTTCAAGTGGAACCACCATTGGATTACTAGGGGGAATGAATGTGCTTCTTCCTCTTTAGACCTGTTTGGTCCGTTGCATGTGGTGTACCTCTTTCATCAAAGTACAATCTCAAATTCAACTGTCTGGTGTATAATTTCAAGTTAAGTATCATTCTTTTTATATCAGTTTTAAAGCTTGGTACATAATTAAGACCCTTGTACTGCACCCTTAAATGTGTTTCACTAGTTTCAAGATCACTCAGGTTATACAATGTAAAACCCTGATATGTTGATACACCGACAGTGGAAACATGATTGTCTACCGCATTAGAATCTACATACATTTCATCACTTGTCATGTCCATAATAAAATTGGTACATTCTTGAGTAGAGTCATTATCAGTGCTGAAATGTCCAAGAACAATTGCTTGATTACTTTCAAGCCTCAGTTCCATCTCCCCCTCCCTCTCCCCCTCCATTGCAGTCCCTGCACCAACCAATTGTTCTGCCCTCTCCAAGACTCCCAGCCTCTATTCCTCAGTCACTCTGATTG
Organism: Protopterus annectens; assembly: GCF_019279795.1. Taxonomy (NCBI): domain Eukaryota; kingdom Metazoa; phylum Chordata; order Ceratodontiformes; family Protopteridae; genus Protopterus; species Protopterus annectens. The sequence goes on from NC_056729.1 coordinate 599,827,084, forward strand.
ATGTACTTGGGGTGAATTCACTAAAAAATGTTGACCATTGCCAGCATTCCTACTTTCTGATTCATTCAGACCTGTGTTCTCCCTTCCATCATGATTAACATGTTGCATGGCCTTAATTTGTACTCGAGAATCAGTATCTTGTAGAGAGGGGTGGGGAATAGGATATGCCCTGTGCTCAGCATATTCTTTGGCATCTCTATCCAACTTATTAACTTTTCTACTGATATTGTCAGTGACAGATTTGTCCAAATCAATGAATACCTTGTTAAACTGTTCAACCCTCTGTTCAAATAACAAGTCACTAGTAATACTTTCATGCAATTCCAAAATACCCTTTTGCAAATTAATCAACTTACGATCATTCTCCCTAGTGATGATTCTCATGAGTTCCAACCCAGTATTGTCAAATAGCTCCATTAATTCCTTGTGGATCTGTGACCCATTTACTGCCCAAATTGAATACTTCCAAAGGCACAAACCTTTTGGAACTTGTTTTTTTTTTGCAATGGATGTGAGTAAAAATTCATTATCCAACTGAATAGCCTTGAATTTCCTAGACAAACATTCAAAAGATGAAAGCTGGCCTTCCAGTGTCAAAACCTGCCTGCTGTTGCCTGCAGGTACTCTGCTATCTAACTTTAGAGTTTGGAACAAGCCATTTATGTCCCTTCTCACTTGGGGGGGGTAGTATTTCACACTTCTGACATATTCCTTCCTGATGCCTCTGTCGCTATAGGAGTGTGCAAATTAAATATATCCAGTTGTGTATTATTCATTGCTTTTGGAATATTGTCACCACGATTAGTGACCAATTTAGATGATAGTTCCTGCACTGCCAACAATAATTCCTTGATGAGTGCTTCCATAGTGGTATCTCCCAGCCTCAAAGCTTCCAGGTAAACCAAGAACCAGGACACCAAACTTCCACAACGTTACAAAAATGAAAAAAACAAAACAAATACTTGCTCAGCTGTGAAGCAGTAACACCACTTTATTTGCAATAAAAACAAATAAAAATAGATAAAAAACATGTGAACTAAGCACTTTCACCCCTTATAGGGCTTTCTTCAGAGTCAACGTGTTAAAAAAACATTCATTTTGTATTTCCTATTCAGCATGACATCATATCCTGAGAAACCCCCCCCTAAAAATACATTCTTAAAAATGTCATCTAACTGCGGTATGTACATGAAATTTACTATCCAACTGATGGTTAATGAAAAATAAAAAAACTATCACGGACTCTGCATGACTCTCTTTTACCATAGTGTAATAAAAACACTAGTAAAACATATGCATACAGAATGAACATCTTAAAAAGTTGTAACATCCAGTTTGTGTCACTAAGTGGCATACTTTTAGTTATATAACTGTTGTCCTTCTCTTTAGAATGGTTTAATTTATATGTAGTCATTGATCCTTGGGCTTTTATGGGCATTTAATCTTATTTGCCATTCAACCTCTCTGATCTCTACTTCTAGCTTAGGGTCATCATCCCCTCACATTAACCTTCACTTTGTCTATAATGAAAAACAGGAACTTCTTAAGATTTCTTTTTTTTTTTTTTTTGTATAAAATCTTTTTATTTCCTTTCTTTTTTTGTGAAAACAGATACAGTAAAACATAACAATATTAATAGACAGGTAGTAAAATGACCAGAGGATACATTACTGAATAATAAAACATAAATGCAAAACAGTAAGAACTATTTACACATATGCCAAAATTCCATCATTGATTATATATACCAAATTCAAGCTAGAATATGTTCAAAAAGGGATTTCCAAAATTCTTTAAGTGAGTGTGGGATTTCCCAGTGTAGGTTAAATATTTGTGAGCTAGTAGGTGTTTGGTAGCTAATTGTTTGAAACCCTCCCATGTGAGTGATGATCTATCCTTCCAATGTAATGTAGTATTTAAGTAAGGAAACTAGTGTTATTAATATTCATGTTTGTAGTTTAGTCAGGCCTGCGGGGATGATATGTAGGAGAGATAGTTTCCAAGATAAAGTGGACTTTTCATAGCCCATTTTTTCTAGTTGGACTCTAAATGAGCACCATAGCTTGTAAGTGCACTTGCAGCTCCAGAAGATGTGGAGTAGATCAGCCTTGTGATTATCACAATAAGAAAAGAATGGAAAGGTGGTTGGGTATATTTTATTTATAATGATTGGAGTGAGATAGGCATTATGAAGTATCATGAACTGTGTATATTTAAGTTTTTTAAGGGGAATAAGTTTGGAGGTAAGCTGGATCGCTTGAGTCATTTCTTTGTGATTGAAATATCGATTTCTTTCCAGTGACTAGAATAAATAACTTCTTTTTGCATTTTGATTGATAGAATAAGTTTGTAGGAGTTAGATAGCATTTTTTGTTTCAGGATAGGAGGTTCCATATGGTTTTACAGGTTTGAATGTCATTGCATTGATATCAGGATTGTCTATGATGTATTAGCTAAGGTCTCAAATTTACCTTAAAATGATTGTCTAGCTTTTAGGAAGCTTTAATTGTGTTCTCATTTCAGTGATAGTATTGTTCTTGAAGGGAAATATATCCGAGATGGTTAGTTTCTTGAGGAGGGGATAACTGTTTAGGTTAATCATGTTGTTATTCATTTTGAGATTGGGATTATGGTGGATAAGCTGTAGGGAAGTGAATGCATAAGACAGGTTTAATGATTTGAACATCCTTTGTATGACAGTGATTTTATGTTTAATGATTGGGTGTATTTTGAGATTTTTCAGATTTTTGTTGTAAAGGAAAGGGAGGGCTCTGATGTTTATGGATAGTGTTCCGATATAGTTGTGTAATAGTTTGACCTAGGTTGGAGACCATTGTTGTGGTGAAGGGGTGTGGTCAGCTATTATTAGTATATTACAGTTTATGATATCATAGTAGAGTTTAAAGTCTGGCAGCCCTAACCCTCCATATTCTTTATGGTATGTCAATTTATTATAACTGATTCTGACTGATTCAGAGATCCAAATAAATTTGGAAATTGTGGAGTGAATGGTTTTGAAGAGTTTTAGGTTGATAATGGTATTGGAGGCATTAAATATATATATATATATATATATATATATATATATATATATATATATATATATAAATCTATGTAGAAGATTCATTTTGATTGTGGATATTTTAGCTAGGAATGGAAGTTGAAGTTTTGCCCATCTGCCCATATCATGTTGTATCTTTGACCAGAGATTAATAATGTTATTTGTATATGATTGTTTAGGATCTTGGTGGAAGGATATTCCTAGATATTTTAATGAATTGTTAGTTTTAATACCAGCTGCTAAGGAGTATGTGGGAAGCTGACAGGGGGAGTTAATAGGGAAGATATTTGTTTTCTTTAGGTTTAGTTTGTAATTCAAGAAAGTTGAAAAGGTGTCTATAGAAGATAGCAGTTTTTGGAGATCTGAATTAGGTAGTGAGTAGTAAAGATTTAGATCATCAGCAAAAGCCGCTAGGGTAATTTTACTGTTAAAGATATTGGGGATATGGTGGAAAATTTTCTGAGAAATGAGGAGAAAAAGGGGTTCAATGTATAAATTAAAAAGATAGGAGGACATAAGACATCCTTGTCTGGCACCTTTGTCAATGTCAATTCGAGAAGATAGGTGTTTATTAATTTGTAGGTACGTATGAGCCTTGCAGTATAGTGTTTTGATAGCTTGTATGTAGTTATTTGGCATGTTAAATTGAGGCAAGATATTGAGCAAAAAGTTTACATTGAGTCTATCAAATGCTTTTGAGGCATCAATAGCTAAGGTGTAGATAGGAATATGTGTATGGGTACAGAGATTGATCATGGTTTCCAGGGTAAGGGTATGATCAAAGGTTTGTCTGTGTATTATGAAACCTGATTGTTCAGGGGAAACAATGTTTGGAATGATTGGTTTAACTCTGTTTGCTAGTATTGATGCAAATATTTTCATATCAAGATTTATTAGGGCTATTGGTCTATAGTTCAAGGGGTTTTTGAGGTTGGAGTTTGGTTTAGGTATGTGAATTGTTTTGGATATGTTTAGATGTATATCACTTACACCATTGGAAGTATTGTGATTGAATAGATGGAGAAGAAAGAGAGATGATTTTTGTGGGAAAGCTTTGTAGAATTCGGTCGTAAAACCATCTGGACCTGGTGATTTGTTGGGTTTGAGTTTGTTGATAATTTCTTGCTGGGAGATCGGGGAGGATAACATTTTTTGTTGATCTGGACTGAATTTTTGGAAAATTTAATTGGTTTAAGAAGGCATCTAGGTCCTGTTTATTATGAGATAGGCTTGATGGACTGTAGGATTTTGTATATATACTTTCAAAGATACGTATGATATCTTAAGTAGTGTGATACAGTTTATCTTGGTAGGTAAGTTCTGTTATGTTTGGGGATGGGTTTGTTTTGGTTAATAAGCCTCGCCAGGAATTTAGATGGCATGTGACCCTATTCAGAGCAATTCGCTAAAGTTTTAATTTCTTGGTATGTTAGGTTTTCAGCATTAAGATCCTATAGCTTTTGCTGGAGTTGTGTTATTTGAGTTTCAGTTTCTTGTTTAAAGGATGATTGGAGTTGGGATTCATGCTTAATGATTTGATTTTTAAGAATGACTTCCTCCTGGATAAGTTTTTTTTATAATATGAAGCTTTACTTATAAAGGTACCTCTAATTATGGATTTAATAGAGGCCTAGTAAATGTCCATAGGTAAGTGATTATAGAGTAAATTGTCTAAAGCTTGGTTCAGGATGGCATCTACTTCTTGTAGAATTTATTTTTTCCTTAATAGGTGAGAGTTAAGGACCCAGTTATACCCTCGGTTATGATTAGTTTGATTGTTATCCCAATCAATAGTTAGGTTAATCTTAGAATGATCTGATAGGTATCTGGTTTCTGTGTGAATGGAATTTTTGTATTTAGTAAGTATACTGGAAATGAGAAAGAAATCCAGCCTGGACCAAGACTTAAGACACATAGAGTAGAAGGTATATTTATCTTTGAGGGAGTTATTGGGCTGGAATATGGGGGGGGGCAAATAAGTTAAAGTCATTTTTAAGTTCGTCGAGTGCTGATATGGTATGGTTATTGTGTTTGGAATTGGTGTGGGATCTATCAATATTAGTATCTTGGATTGAGTTCCAGCCCCCTCCTAGTATATAGTAATGATTGGGGAAGTCAATCAGTATTTTATAAATAGACATTATAAATTCATGTTGATTTACACAAGGCACATATAGGTTTAATATCAGAGTAGGTTTGTCTAAACAGGCTGGTTTAGTTATATAGTACCACCTTCCATTCATGTCTGTATCATGTTTTATGATTTCACATTGGAAGTCAGTTTTAATAAAGATTGCTATTCCTGAGCTATTTTGGGATTTTCCAGAGGCAATGATATTCTTAATCCATTTTTTCTTTAGGGAGGGTTTCCATTGTTCTGGTAGCATATGTGTTTCTTGTAGGAGGATTACATTAGCTTTGGATTTGAATATCAAATGTAGAAGTAGTTTTCTTTTCTTTTCGAGTTGGATCCCTTTGACAGATAGACATGAGATTAATAGTATACACATTTTCATTTAGGTTCATAGATTAGTACTAGGCTAACTGTCCTTGTGGGACATTTGTAGCCTAGCCAATTACCCCATGTGAGAATCAAACCCTTCACCTTTTATGTTTGTAAGGTAAATACCTTAACCATTATGTCAGTCTCCACAACAATATTTGGTGTTTTTTAATTCTTTACTTCCCTTCTCATTGCCCTTTCCTCATCTTCCCTTTCCTTTCTTCATTCATGAAGCTTGTATTGCATTGCTATGTAAGAGGGAAAGAAAAAAAAAACACAGTTCATAGTTCATAGCTGTTGTCCAAGTCTGATAAAACTTGTATGTGGAGTTATTTATAGAAATACAGGCGAAAATAGCATATAAAAATAGGTTCCAGAAGTTTTAATTGTCAAAAGAAAGAAATGTCATGCCTTACTTTGTATTGCAATTCACAGTTTGTAGGTATTTGCATTGTTCCGTGGAATACCAAGGCAGAGAATACAGAGAAAGAAAAGATTGCTGTGCTGACCACTAGATGGGAGTGTAATGTGTTATTGCATGGCAATGTTAACTTGTGAAGCCAAGTCAAAGGTGTTGGAGAATGAATTCAAAGTGAAGTAAATCCAAACTGATGATTTCCTGTTAACTTGTGTTATTCCTGATCAAAAATGATAGATGTATTCTAAATCCAATATTATGAATGCAGTTCTTGCAGATTTCTTTTTCTTGCTTGCAGGGAAATGTCTGTAATTTGGTAGTAGCATTTTAAGAAATAATCGGCTTCTGTGAAGTTAAGTTCAGGGGTTAAACAGGAAGTGACTGGCAGATTGAGATGGCTGGATCCTTGTATACTGTATTAATGGAACCAGAGAGTCATTTTTGGCCGAGAAATCCACAAATTATTTCTTTTGGATTACGAACAGTACCACAATGGTGAGAAGCTTATTTTTACCTTATTTCAGTCACATGTGATCATCTTATTTATGCCACAATGCTGCTTTTTCCATTTATTTGCTATTTTGGTAGTAGGTAGTTCAGGAACTGTGTTAAAGGCATTTAAGAAGAATTATTTCGCTTCCAAGGTGTTGCTGACGTTATATTTGATCCCCTGATGTTGAAAGTGAAGTGTGTGGGGGTATTTCATTTGGAATATGATTTGCTTTTGTAGCAAAAAGCTACAAAATGGAGATAGTTTTTGATGTTCCATTTTAATTTGTAGAGGAAGGTCTTGGGCAAAGAGTATTTTATTTCCATTCCAGATCATGTGTTTCTTTTTTTTTCCAGATGTAAGGATTCTGGTTGCATGTTGGAAATTAAGCACTTTTACATACACTAGCCATGGTTTAGTGGAGTCTAATGATTGCCATAGGGCTTGGTGTGCTCTTTCTATTGTTATTTGGCTTGCATCAGTGGTGTTTTCAAGTAGAACCCCAAATATAGCCAGAATTGTTTTCAGTAGTTTGTTTTGCTCAATGCATTCTGGTATACCCCTCAAGATGATATTATTATGTCTGGATCTTGCTTCTAGGTCCAGGATTTTTTGCTGCATTTCTTGTATAGATTTGTTGTAAGCTTTAGATTCCTTCTGGAGTTCTTTGGTTTTAGTTTCATTTTCAAAGATTCTGGTTTCTGATGTTTCCACTCTGATTGCAATGTGGTTAATGGAATCCCCAAATGATTTTAGCTGGTCTGAGAAATTTTGTATGGCTAATTGTAGAGGCTGTGTAGCAAATTTTAGGTCATCAAGGTTTGTAGATTCAGTTTTATTTTTACTGAATGATTTAGTGGTTTCTTGTTTCGCAGTCCTAGGCCTTTTAGTATTAATGTCTTTTTCTGGAGATGTAAGTGCTGAAAACGTAGTTTTAGTAGTTTGTGAGTCCATGTCGGCATTATTTCTCTTTTTTTGCTTAGAAGATGCAAGAAGATATTTGGCCTCCAGGTGTTTCAGTCAGCCAGCAAGCAGAGCATATGTGAAGGAATCCTGGCAGTATTAAAGGTAATCTTCCTATTTTTAAGTATTCTCCTCTGTTTTTGGCAGTTTTTCCAAGTTGTAGCAGTTAGTCTTGATGACTATCAAGTTTTATTTTTTCCATGGATCGTTATATGTTAATGGATAGAGGTTATCCTTTGGAATTGTTGGTAAAAATAAAAAGGGAAGTGGCAAGGAAAAGAAATGCAAGATTCAAACCTATACTGAGAATGCAAGGTAGCCTGAGTGACACTAGTTTAAATGTGGCAACACATTCGGGACAGGATGTCATGGTTGTAGAATACAATGACTGTTCTCAGATGATAATCTCAGGACTGAATAGATTTTGGGAAGGAATATTTGATAGTCAGCTCAAACTGAAACTGGGAAGTAGACCCATAACCACCTTTGGTAGAGGTAGAAACTTGAAGGAAATTTTAGAATCAGGTGGCAAGGAGAGGTCCACTGCCTTTAGATCACTAATGAGTAAGTGTGGTTTCTGCAGACTGTGTAATACATTAATGATGGACTGTACATTTCTATCCCTGGCTTCTTTAGGAATTTGGAATGCCCTGGCAGATGCAACTGTGAGACAAAATGTGCGGTATGTTGCATCTTGCATGACCACAGCATGTCTGGCATTTTACGTTGGTAAAACTGTTAGAAAATTAAAAGAAAGGATCTCAGAACATGTCCAGTACATTAGGAATAAAAAGTCTATCAGTTCCTTGTATATGCACAGTACACAATGCAGGAATTTTAAAAAGTTCCTGATTTTCATTATAGACAAAGTGAAGGTTGATGTGAGGGGGGGGGGTGCTGATCTAGAAGTAGAGATCAGAGAGGTTGAATGGCAAATAAGATTAAATGCCCATAAACGCCCAGGGATCAATGACTACATATCACTTAAGCCATTCTAAAGAGAAGGGCAACAGTTATATAACTAAAAGTATGCCACCTAGCAACACAAATTGGATGTTACAACTTTTTAAGATGTGCATTCTGTATGCATGTTTTACTAGTGTTTTATTACACAATGATAAAAGAGAGTCGTGCAGAGTCTGTGATTTTTTTTTATTTTTCATTAACCATCAGTTGGATAGTAAATTTCATGTTTATACTGCAGTTAGATGAGATTTTTAAGAATGTATTTTTTATGGGGTGTTTTCTCAGGATATGATGTTATGCTGCATAGGAAATAAAAAATGAATGTTTGTTTAACACATTAACTCTAAAGAAGCCCTATAAGGGGTGAAAGCGCTTAATTCACATTTTTTATCTATTTTTATTTGTTTTATTGCAAATAAAGTGGTATTACTGCTTCACAGCTGAGCAGGTGTTTGTTTTTTTTTTCATTTTTGCAATTATACAGAGTGCTGCCAGCCACATAATGCCGCCAGGTGTGTTTGAACTAAATTTTCACTTTTTTCCTTAGGTAGTGAACCCTGTTTGCATGCTGACAAGTGAACGGCAACTGATCCTTAAAAAAATGAAAATAAATAGATGACATATTGTGACTAATTGCAATGTGATCTCTACACAGGATTCGAACAATGCTTCATGGGCCTTTGTTTTCTCAGTTCACATCAGTTACACCATGTTCTACATAATTTGACAACTGTCAGGTGCATTTACTGAAGTAATTACTCTCTCTGTTGTGTGTGTGTGGGGGGGGGGCAGCAATGACACCGAGCATATTTGAGCTACCTAAGCCAGCCTAAGCTAAAATGTTCACGTTTTGTTCCTTATGTAGTGAGCCCTGTTTGCCCTCTGTCAAGTGGAGAGCAAATGGAAAAGACATTAGAAGAGGAATATATGATAAAGAAAAATACAGAAAAGTAATGAAATGCAATTTTTAGCTATATGTAGCAATGACCAGAATAGGAAGTGAACAATTCCCCCGTCTCACATCTCCTTGCAACATCAGACATGTACTGTGTGGAACACATTATCAAACTAGCAGTTATTGACAAAATAATGTGAAAGTGGAAAGACTAATGATCACATGTTGGTAGCAATAGTGACAACAGTTAACAACACAATGTTATCACAAAATGTGATTAAAAATGTATTCAGACATCCTTCTGTAAAATTATCATATAAGTGGATTTAAACTATGCATCAGATATCCTTAATCTATAAGCTAGCTGCAATTACACCTTGTGCAGCTGAGAATTATATTGTGTAATATGGCACAGACTGTAAGAGTTTAGGCACAGGTGCATGGGTCATACTGCAGTGTACAGACTGATGTGTCCAGATACCAGAAGCTTGATTTAAGCAAACCAAACACATGTTCTATGATATTCTTGGTTTCAGTGTAGATCTTGTTGTATCCTTGCATAGTGAGGTTATGTGGGTTTCTCATGGCTGTCATGAGTCAGGGCTTGAGTACATAACCTCATGTATTCTCCACTAGATGCCCTTGAAGAATGTCACCCCTAGCAAACCTGTTATATAGCTGACAAGCATGCCATGTGTGTGAGTTTTGCAAACTGCCTGGGTTACCTGCACAGACATTGCAGATTATCCCTTGGGCATTACAGACAATCTGACAGTTTATATAGTGGAAATCTTTCTTGTTGATGTACCTCCATCCCTGGTCCTCCGGTGAGGTTTTTATTTATATTTGTGTGCAATCTGTGGCCACTAAAGATTCAGGAAAGTGTCGTACTGCATAAAATTCCTGCATGGTTCTTGCTCTTTCTTGTGGTGTTAGTGTGAAACAGATATGTTCCCTTGCACGTAGTAACATTGTATTTAAAACTGATGTCATAATCTTGAGGCTGATGCCTGTGACACCCCTAATATATCCCCTGTGGGTCCCTGGAAAGTACTAGTAGCTACCTTTTCCAGTGAAACAAAGGTATGTTTAGCATTATGTATACTCATAGTATAGATAAGGCTAGGTTTTCTACAGTTTCCCTGTGGCCTGAGGTGGGAGCAGCAGAAGTTGCATATTTCCTCCAGTGTTTCCCTGTCCATCCTGTATCTCTCAACAATTTCTGTTTCATGCAGTTCATGATAAATCAAATGAGGCCTAAACACACTTCTTCTGCTTCTTGCCAGAGGTCTGCCAGCAGCAGCACCCTGATTTAAAGCCTGTTGCACATACAGGATAACATTTTTTTATTATTATTATTTCTAAGTGTAATCTTGCCTGTATTCCAAATAATTTTATTGTACAGGGAAAAAGCCTATGTTGAGTATACCAGATTGCTTTATAGCTTGCTGAATACCTCCACCATGTTGGGTAGGTTTATTAGCATGTACTCCATCTCTTTACACTTTCATTAACATGTTCTGCCTTTTCCTTTGTTTTACAGCTTTAAACATAGTGTAGAGCTGCTTAATGAATATCAAATAGTGTGCTATCATGTAGCTGTTAATGAATATGGCCCTATGCATGTGTTCATAAGTAAGCTGAAATTTGAACTAAACAAAACAAATCTGACATGGATGCTGCTTCACAGTGTTACTCAAATAAACTGTGATGTCATCCTAGTATCAGGATAGAGGACTTCTCTATGCACCATGGCCATCAGGAGTGGCCACTCCTCAAAGCAGAGGCTTTCCTTACATGCCTCCATCACAGACTAGCAGCAACCTTTAGTATGTGAAATGATGAGCAAAATGTGACTATGTCAAATTCCAATGGCTTTCAAGCACAGTACACATCTTCCATGGCTGGTAAACTTCACATCAACCAAGATATGCACCAATTCTCATTGTAGCAATTGCCTTTTTGGCACCCGTCTCTCCATCTTCAATATAACAGCTTTCCCAGCTATGGCACTTGCCTTTTTAAATCACAATTTCTATCTGCAATGCATGCACAGCTCCAAACATTTGTGACTGTTACATTTTTGTCACACAGTTTCTCCCAGTGGGTGTATTCACCACTTCCTTGGTGGTAGAATTCACCTTTATAATGCAGTTCTCCATCACATGCTATTGTGCTAAATAAGTATTCCAAGCCACTCAGTTATAGGAGACATGGCCCAGAAATTCATTTAGTTAGTTGCTTATTCAGCTAATTAGCACATGGCCATAATTAATCTAGCAAGCTGTATGAAAGGACAAACACAGAGCATGAGGGGATGCATGTCACCTGTAATAACACTATAACCATGTCAGTAACCAACTATGCAGATTCTTTTTTCCAGGCCTAAAAGAGCAACCTCTAAACAGGTCCTTATAAAATATTTTATAAGCCAGCTGCATCACATGTATGTCAGGTTTTTATGGTGTACATCTGAGCTATGTGCTAAGCCTGCCACTACGTTCTTCAAACATATGGAAGTTTTGGACTTATTTGGCAAAGTGACTGTTTACATATCCATTTACTTACAAAGGTCTGTACTGTAGAAGTCAGAAAATGTCCCCCTTATTGTTGGTATGCTCAGACATACAATTCCTGTAGTTTGTAGACCACCACTGATGCCATCATGCAGCACACAACGATGTTATACCTTCAGGAAGGGCTTTTTGTATCTAACCCACACTCATAGTATTAACTCCAAAATCAATAAATAAATTACTCAGCACAGAAGATCTGTATTTTTTTTACAGATTTAATAGAAGATTTGTTTTCGAATCACAGAGTTACAGCTAAAATTATTTTCTTTTATCTCTGTAATTTATAGTTAGCACACAAAGTTATTGCAATTCAAAAAAGAGTATGTTTATGAAAATGTTTTATGAAACCATGAGCAAAGTTTTCATATAGGCTATCTTTCCTTGGAAATTTTATAGAAACAATTCTGTATAATTTACATATAATCATGATAAAGTTTGCAGTGTATGGCAAATATAACTTTTTTACTGATGTTTATCAGTCAAACCTTAGAAACAATATAAGCAAAAATCATTCACAGCTTGATTTTCAGTGCTATATATGCACATTGCAAATGTATGCTATCATGTGGAAGTACACCAAAGCCAACAGCAGTAAGTATTTTAAACATAACATGAAACTGCTGTATTAGACCTTTCAGGAATTCATTAAAGGGCCTAGCACTAGCCATCTGGCTCAAGCTAAAAAGGACATGCTTCTACAATCCGGTATTTTGAGATTCTGAGACATGCTAGCTGTAATGAGGAAAGACCTCATGATCACTGTGGTTTGTTTTGAATGTTGGCTGACTGCCTCCTTTCCCTCGGTAAACTGTCAGTGATGTGAGGAGTCGACGAACTGCCTTTTCGCTGTTGTCATCTCAATCATGTGATTTTTCATGTAAGTGGGTTTTCAATAATATGAATTAGACCCGTGTATATACATACGTGTGCGTGTGTGCATGTGTGTGTGTGTGTGTGTGTGTGTGTGTGTGTGTGTGTGTGTGTGTGTGTGTGTGTGTGTGTGTGTGTGTGTGTGTGTGTGTGTGTGTGTTTATTTATTGTTTTTTTAAGGAACATAGACGCTACCATTTTCGCACTCTTCTGTCCTTTCATCAAAATACTATCTTAGCTTTTGCTTCTGTGTAGTGTTAACTTGCATGTAGTACAATATGTGATTCTTTTGTATTGAGTAGAAAAGTCCTCAAATATAACACAATAGCTTTTGTGTGACTGTATGGCTTTAGCAGGATGATTCAATAAACTATATGTAGGCTTAGTATGAAGCCTGCATGGCATTTCTGCATTTGCACTGTGAGCAGCAGTGGTAATTACATATTCATGCAGTGCACAGCATTTAAATGTAAACAAGTGCAGTTTTGTTGCTGGCAACAGTGTTGGTAGCCAGTAAATCATATAATGCAACACAGATAGTGAACCTGTTTACCTTACAGCAATCTAGGTTAGTGGGTTTGTGTGGAATGACTCAATGATTACCAGGATTTATGATATAATAATATATATGTTCCAAACAAAATACAGGACAGTGTATATAGTGCAAAGTATTGTGAAAATCCATTCCAGCCATTTCATACAAAAGTTGGGTAAATGATCTGTAAGGGTACATGGACTGTCATTTAAAATAAACAGTCATGGGGAAGTGCTTGCATTGAAAAGGGACATGCAGATGAATTGTAGGAATGAATACATGGAAAGAGGACAGGTGAAACATTGTAATCTATAGCAGATGACAGCATGAAATAGAAGACAGCTGTAGCAGGAACACTAATCACTTATTAACATGGCACAGTACAGACAGACTTCACAGTAAAAATGCATATCATGTGACAGTCAGACAAGGTGACATAACAATGGAGAAGATGTCTTTGTGAGATAAGCATCCTGACATGAACAATGTAGAGGACATCTATCAGGGATGTTATACACAATTGAGGTTGGATGCATATTGTAACGCTGTGCAAACTGATTTGGCTGAATATGACTGTAATATCAGAAGAGGTTTCCAACAAGTAGAACACAGTTACAGGCTCATAAACAACAGTAAATGAAGTATGCACACGCATGGACAATATCAGAATAATACCACCAGTAATCCCATGTCTCTGACACAACATATAGGATTGTGAGTGATCATAGACGGTTCTGCATGAACAGACTTCTACACGTATTATGACAACTATGAGGGTAATAAAAAACACCATCCTGACACTTTAACATCTGCTGGATTTGTTAGGAAGGACACTGTTATACCTGTATGTGACATAATGATAAATCCAGATTAGTTGACTCATGTGCATGGCATATATATGGCACAATTCACACTGTCATGAATGTAACTCATGTCATCAATGTTGTCAAACAGCCACATGTGTTTATGTGCATTAACAGAACAGGTATCACACATACATCTGGTGTAACACCTTGATGGGTGTTTTGCACTGTCAGACAGTAAAGATTACACAACAAAAAGAATACCTAGATGTGGTCAATAAGATGTGTGGCAGCTCACTTTGGCAAAGGTGTTACACTTCAGTTACACATTGCTGGAAGATGTGTAAGGAGGTACATGAAGAAAGGTGTGTTGTACTCAGTTATTGGCGTGATGAAGGTTGTGAACTACAGAGGTATTATGACCTTTGATGTGGATGTTCTGCACATACTCAGTAGTTGTATTACATATAAGGGATTACACACCACTGTGGTAATATGCTGGTGGATGTTCCACACAACATCTACCCCAAGACACAGGTCACATATCAATTGGTCTGATTATAGGGTGTGATGTCTACATTATCCTTGGGTTGTGTGTTTGTTTTCATAAAGTAACAAATCTCCCTTTGTTTTTGTTTTATCTCATGAGTTGTCATAGCTGTGTCAGCAATCTATGGTGTGTTTTGATACTGTCTGTATTATGCTAACATCACAGTTGGAGTCAATGTTTGCCCACAATCTGTAATCCTTCAGACAGCTGTTTGGGCACAGCATGTCTATGTTATTATTGACGTCTGTGGCTTAAATAATGGCCATGAAAGGGGCTAGCAGACAGCCCTGATGTATGGAACAGATCACTGCATCAGAGGTATGCATCATTTCTTCAATATATTTAGATGCCACATATGTGATCCAGTAGTCTACCCACTTGGTGATATAGGTATTTATGGCCACATCTGACAGTGCTGAGTGAATACCTCAGTATGGATTTGCGTCAAATGCCTTGGCCTGGTCAAGATCCAAAGGATGATAGTGTCCTCATCATGCATGCCCTTGATGACCTGCTTTAGGACATGTAATAGATGCAAATAAAATGGAAGCAGAGGTAACAACTCACACGTCTGTTGCACACAGCTGGGTTATTACTAGTGTCCATATAGAAAAGGTCCTTGATTTCATACAACCTTGTCACTATAATCTGTATTATCTAGAATAAGGTGACCTGTGCCTGGGCTACAGGCCAGTTTCTGACCCTGCCCCAATGGGAATACTGCACATCAGCAAATCAGCTATAGCTGATGACATCAACAGTGTCTGATGAGCAGTAAATGGTAATAGCAGTGTCCCACATGCTGATGTAAAATGCTCTGTCTAATGTCAAGAAAGTGCACAAACACACACACACCCCAGTTGACTGCAGTGAGAACAGAACCCCTACCTAAGTCCACCTGCTAGAGAACTCTGTATTTAAGATAAGCACCACAGCTCAAGTCTAACATGGAGAGTGTCAGACAACACTTTATAGCTGATGATATCAGCAGTGTTTGGTGAGGAGTAAATGGTAATAGCAGTGTCCCACATGCTGGTGTAAAATGCTCTCTCTAATGTCAAGCTAGTGCACAAACACACACACACACACACACACACACACACACACACACACACACACACACACACACACACACACCTCCCTGTTGACCGCAGTGAGAACAGAATCCCTACTTATCTAAGTACACTGTAGTTTACACAATTTCCACAGCACAAGTATGACTTTTACAAGACTGCAGGACAACTTATGGTGGATGACATCAGCACTGGATGCTGCAGAGAAGGTGTTGGGAGGCCTGGATGAAATGGATGTGTAGGCATATGCAATTGCCAAAATATTGTCAGTCCATGTGACTGGAGTAGCAACTGTCAGATACACACTTATGTTCCTCTGGCTAGGTAGATAGACTCACACACACACACACACACACACACACACACACACACACACACACACACACACACTTGCACACATGCGCACACAAATACACACACACACAAACACACACACACACACACACACATACACACACACACACCTCCCAGAAGACTGGAGTGTGAAGAGAACCCCCTGCATATCTACATACACAGACTAGAAAATGCAGCACTTTACAGATGTGTCACAGCACAAATCTGACATTGACAAGGCTACAGGACAAGTTATGGTGGATGACATCAGCAGTGGATGTTGCAGAGAAGATGTTGGGAGGCTTGCATGAAATGGATGTGTAGGCTTTTGCAAGTGTCAAAGTACTGTCTATGGATGGAATTGGAGTGGTACCTCTCACATACACACTTATGCTCTTCTGGCTAGACACACACACACACACACACACACACACACACACACACACACACACACACACACACACACACACACCAGTAGACTGCAGTGAGAACAGAACCCTTACCTACCTAAGTACACAGCTAGAGAAACAGTACTTTAAGCAAGTGTCATGGCACAAGGCTGACTCTTACAAGGCTGTATGACAGATTATGGTGGATGACATCACCACTGGATGTTGGAAAGAACATGTTGAGAGGCCTGCATGAAATGGATGTGTAGGCATGTGCAACTGTCAAGATAGTACAGGTTCAGCATGTTACCAGACTGATGAGTATGCAATGAATAGTTTGTGGTGGTTGTGTTCCAATGTGCAGGTATAGTTTAAGAGACAGATTTACAAACTCTATGCAAACAGCTATCCACATTGCTAAAAGTATCTGAAAATCTGAATGTGCACTGACATTCTAAAGATGTGCATGGTATATAATACTTCATTTGTTATTAATTTATGTAGTTTAGTTGATATATTTGTCAAAATGTACTGAGAGATCAGGGTTGCAGAGAATGAGGGGAGGTAACACATAACTGCATTGTAAATATGTCATATATTCATAGATAGGGCCTTCATTTTGTTATGTTTCCACATGTAGTTTCATGGCATAAAGCCTAAATTGACAGTAAACAGAATTAATGCATGCTGTTATTTACTTTGCATAGCACAAAGGTGAGCAACAGGTTTGTGCGATGGCTGGCAAAGTGTTTGCACATGCATGTGAGATGCACATTTCTACTGCTTTCCATGTTTGCCAGAGTGTGCAAATACGAGTCTCATTGCTAAAATTAGGAGAATTAGTATTGAGTGTATGAAACACACCTGCTGCTTAGCTGACTCTGTGGCAGCAGGGGTAAATGCATTGACACATTCCTTTTTGAGCCCAGCTGATATCAAACCCAGGTGTATGTAATACTTTTAAATAAGTAGTGATAATGCAAATCAAGTATTACTTTACTCTGCCTTCACCATGTGTTACTGTAGTTTAATATAGCACATAGCATTTTAGTGGCATTGTGCAGGTAACCACACCACAGACATACCTCTCAACCTGGAAACATCCAAAATCTGGACAGGGCTCATGAAAAATAGGTACAAATCTTTACGCTGTTTAATATAAATTTTGCATATATAATTATGCAACCCCGCCCACTCCAATGGAATTGTAGGATACCAACTTCAAACACAAACTGAAGAAAAGACAACCAAAATATGGTAACAGAGTCCCCTGCAGCCTTTCCAATGTCCCATTACCTGGCTATTTCACCCCATTTACCATAAACACTAATGTGTGCATACTGCTTTACTTCTACAATGATTATTTGGATTTTATTTTTACACTTTACAGCACAATGCACAAACACTAACAAAGCAATACTGTCTCCCAATGAAAATAGACTTGCCATTAAAACTTCTCTGCCCTTGAAACTCACATTCATTAAAACAGCATTGAAACCCACACCACATCCAAAGAAAATGCATCTGGCCAGTGGTAGATAAAGATTACCTTTGGGCTGTTTTCAAATCATTGGCCCCTTGTACACAAAACAAGAAACATACATGTGTTCTTTGATACACCTTCCTGACTTTATTAAATTATATTCCTTGTATAATATAGCACACTTGTTAGAGTGCATTTTAAATTTATTGTTTAAACATTTTTACAGTAGGCAATGAAACAAAATGCATGAACCAATAACAACAAAACTGCCCAATTCAGAACATTTCCATCATAAAAGTCTATTCCCACACATACACACACACACACACACGGACACACACACACAATATATATATATATATATATATATATATATATATATATATATATATATATATATATAATGACAATAGTGTAAGCCATAGGCATCTTGCATGGCTTCTTGCACTTATTTTCAATTTAAGTTTTTTTTTTTTGGGGTGGGGGGGACAAAAGGCCAAACACTAGAAACACATTTTAAACATTGTATAATTTTGGAAAGCTGCTAGAATAAAATGTTGTATTACCACCATGCATTTGACTGGCAAGTCTTGAATCCAGGACCCTGTGCACTACAGTCAGAGCAACATACCCCTATGCCAAATCAGCAGTTTATTTCCTGAAAGATAGGAAGACTTAAACTTAAATGATTATCATTTAGTGAATTCAATTCTCACTTCCCACCATAGTTCTCAGCCTCTTAGCACAAAAATCCTGTGCAAAGCCAATAATGGGGGAATACAGAATTCCGTTCTTACTTCTCACCATAGCTCTCAAGTTTAGTACAAAAAACCTGGTCAAAGCCAATAATGGGGGTATACAGTCCCAACATAGGGACAAATTTCAAATACTGATCTTATAAACTTAGAAAATTGCTAGAATAAAAAGTTTTGTTACCATTTATTTTCTGAAGAATATGAGGTCTGAAATTCAAATGCCTGTCATTATTTAATGAATTCATCCTTCAGTGATTTGTCACAAAAATCCTGAAAAACACAGATTTTATGAGGAACAGATCAAAAATATGGCAGAAATTCACAAGTGGTGGTGGCTAGAAACATTTGGCTCTTTTTCACCCTATACCCATCATACAGGGTTTGAGCCTGAGTACCTCTAGCCAAAAGATGTATTACAATGGGGGCATTTTCACACACACACACACACACATCTAACCAGTTCTTCATTCAGCCATGATATCCAAAACATCCTACCAGTTTGTCATTTTTAATATATCCACCAGCCTTCACCATTGTTCAGTTCTTAAATATAACATATATCCACCAGCCTTTTTCGTTGTTCAGTTCTTAAATATAACATATATCCACCATGAATCAAAACTCTGGATCCGATAACTGTTCCCGTTCGAGCATTTGAGCAGCCCTTGATTGCCCAGCCGGAAATGCATGCATGTCAGCCCTTGAGCTCAATTCTGATAGGCTGGTAGCACCAATGGTGCTGACATAATTGTGCACATAAATGAAGGGGTGCTACTCGGGAATCTTGGCACCTCATTATTTGGACCTCAAAACGTGGTAAAAAAACAATAATTTGGGATGGTCTGGAGGTATGACCAGAGAACAGCCATTCACCTTTGCTTGGCATTGCTGCACAATGCCAAACTCTGTGCAAACACAGAAACCAAAAAGTGAAGGACTTCATTTTCTTTCTACTTATGTGTGTTGTGTGTGATTTTGTTTTTTGACCAGATTATAGGTGTTAAAATGGGTTACAAAGGAAAGTGGTGAAATGGGGGGCAAGCAGGGAGATGAACAAGGGGAAGCAATATAGGAATGTGCAGGAGGGAGGCAGGAAAAAACTATAGTTATCCATTTCTTTAACAGTGTCGACTCAAATATGTACAGAATATTAGCTGAATTTGGACTGTCACATCCACAAAGATGGATGAAAACAACATTCTCTTGTAGAGCCAATTGAACTGAATAAAGTGTTTCAAGAAGACACATGTGCAAAATGGAGATCTATGTTTGGGGCAATATTTTTGTGGGACAGGTGCACATTTTTTTAAAATTCAATAAGAGAAGAATGCTGGATAAGGGACACTGGTATTTCTAGGTCAGATAAGTTGGGCATGTCAGGAAGCAAATGCAAACAGGACAAACAAGACAAGACATAGGGCAGTGAGGGACACAAAAGGTTGGAGGACACCATGATTTGGGTAAGGGAGGGGACAACACAAGCTCATGCCCATCAAACATGGAGACAGTCAGAATCTAATCCTCACTAATAAGTCTGTCATCACTGTCTCCTTACTCTGCTGGCTACTGGAGTGCTTGACATCTTCTCCTCCTATGGACCATGAGGGAAAGTAGCCTCTCCATCCAGCACAGGTGTGCTTCAGTGATGCTGTGCACAACCCTATGCATCAACCCTGGCATCTCCTGGCTGGTGATAAAATCCCCACCTCCACTAGTACTCCCAGAGGGTACCACAGCACCATCTTCTGGGGAGGTGCTACCTGATGGTGCAGGTAGTGCAGGGGCATCAGAGGCAGTATTGCCATATTGGATCCAACATCTGCTGGGCATCAGTGCTGGAGCCAGTGGAGTGGGGACAGGTTGACCCATTGGGGTTGGCCTACCTCACTGTGCTGTGAAGCTTTTAGTGATTTTTTTACAGATGGATGACATGGAGACATTTGCCAACACATAATAGAAAAAAAAAGAGATAGGGGCTGGGTTGAGAGGAAACAATAAGAGATAAAATTAGTACCATCAAATGTGACATACAATGCATTATCACAATTATACAACTATTTTATTTGAACTATTATATTTAAGTATACGTCCTAATAACTACAGACTATAATTACAGATTGCTCAAAGTAATCCTTGCACTGTGCATATATTGCACATATGTTAGGTCCAATTATACAGATTACAGTAAACAAGCAAGGCATATATGCCAGTTGTATAGATTTTAATTTATCTAATATTATTAAAAAATTGAAGTATTGTATAAGCTGTTACTGATAGTATTTGAACCAATAACCTCTCTGACTACAGTTTTACACTTGTCAAAAGTCAAAATAAACGTTATTGTCATTTAGAACTACACACGTGTAGCCTAAACAAAATTTTGTGCATCAGCTCATTTCTTGCGATTACAAAGGAAAGTGAAACAACACATATAAGTAGAGGAATAAACATAACTGATAAGTACAATACTACTCCCAATACACACAAGAAAGAGCAGAGACATTTACCAGCACTCATATACAAAAATAATACCCTCCTCTGAATTAAATTAACTACTCTATTTAAAGTAAAACAAAACACATTACAGATTGAAATGCCTAAGTTATTTGTCTAATATTGCACTTGAGTGAGTTAAATAATGCTAACTATGGATATAATAAATACATATTGCACTTATTTTGACTATATGTAAGTATATATTGCACAAATAAATGAAAATTGAATTATTATGTATCCAGACCCCTGGGACTAGTGCCCAAGTTCAGTATAATCACTGTAGGGTAAAAACTGTTACTGAATCTTGTAGTCCAGCAGAGGGTGCTGCAATTTCTCTTGCCCAATGCCAAATGCTTAAAACAGTCCATGCACAGAATGCATGTTGTCCTTTATTATGTTGGTGCCTTTTGGATACTTCTTGCAGAATAAAGATGTTGTATCAGTGGAAGACTGGAACTTATTACCTTCTCTGCAACCCTCACCACTCTTTGTAGCGCCTTCTTTTCTGTAACTGTGCAGTTTCTAAACCACATTGTGAAGTTGCAGATGAGGATGCTCTCTATTGCACGTCTATAGAAGGTGGAGAGAATATGAGGAGCTTAGCTTTTTTTTCAGCTTTCTTAAAAAATGGAGGCATTAGTGCACTTTCTTGAATGGTTGGCTGGTGTTTCCCGACCACGAGAGATCCTCTGATATGTGCACACCAAGGAATCTTGTACTCTTAACCTTCTCCACACTCTCACCATTGATCCTGAGCACTGTGTGGTTTGGTCTTCTCTTCCTGAAATCAATGATAATCTCTTTGGTCTTGCTTACATTCAGATGACAATATCCAAATATCTGGTGCAGTGCAAATGAGAGAAGACCAGGAACCAAATGGAAAATGCACCAAACAAGCCTGTATACGAAATCCGTTTATTGCAGTAAAAACTAACCAAGATTAAGCGCTTTTGTCTTTCACATAGAAGAGTTCATCAGAATAAAGCACACTGATTCAAGAACCATTTTTATACCAGTACATGTTATATAATAGATAAAATTGAGCCAATGGTATTGTCAAAAAAGTCACATGTAAAATGGTCACAAAAACAATATTAAATGCACAGGATGTCAATATTCAAGCCAAAAAAAATAAATGTCTAAAAACCTTTAAATCCAAACAAGCGAAAACCAAGCCAAGGAAAAGTATAAGCAGTATGAACTGTTTTGATAAAATAAGCGCTTTCGGAATAGTCGATGCTCTTCCTTCTTCAGATAACAAATGCAATGCGTTTAAACAATTTATACACAAACACATCCCAATGAATTAATGGACGATTAATCAATTAGTAGTTAACATAATATAACAATCAAGACAGCCAACTTTATAACCCAAAATATCATGTGTTAAATACATCAACAAAATACGTTAAGATAAAAAATTACCTATGTGCAATTTATTTAGAGCCTCTCGAAAATACTACATTAGTT
This sequence comes from Protopterus annectens, assembly GCF_019279795.1. NCBI lineage: Eukaryota > Metazoa > Chordata > Ceratodontiformes > Protopteridae > Protopterus > Protopterus annectens. Next base: position 599,849,713 of record NC_056729.1, read on the forward strand.
TCTTTTAGCTAAAAGCTAACGCTTAAGTGCTAAAAGTTTAAGAAAGCATTTAATAGAGATGCTTTCATTTAACCCTGGGGGAATATGGGCAACACACCTAATTTGCCATAGAAGTTCCTCAATTTCCAGTTTTATCTGCCATGGCCCACTCCTCTCATCCTGTATTACTTGTTTTAATATAGTGAATTTAAAAATATGATTGGGAAACAGAAATGTATGTTTTGCCAGGGCATTTGTCTTATCCCTTTGGCAATAGCATATTGATGCTCATATATGCGCTCTTTAAGTTTCCTTTCTGTCTTCCCTATGTAAAAAGCGGTGCAGTTTTGGCAGATTGCTGCATAAACAATACACCTAGAGTCACAATTATATTTACCCTGGACTTTGTAATTTTTGCCATTTATTATAAACTGATAAGCAGTATTTAAGTGCTTACATTGTTGACAGGTTCCACATTTAGTCATACCCTTATTCCTAGACACCGAAGGTTTTTTATGATATTCCAGTAGTGATTTTAAATTGAGCCCTCATCTATAAGTAATCTTTAACTGATCGCCAAGCAGACTGTTCAAACTACTATCCTCAGTGATGAGAGCCCAATTCTTATTCAAGATTTCTCTAATAAAAGCATGATCTAGATTGTATGTGCATAAGAAGCTAATGCTGAATTTGTTAGTAAGTCCATCAGAGACATTAGTGTGTCTATCTACAAGATTAACTTGTAGATATGTTGTCCTTAGACAGTAAGGGTTTAAAATACCCTATTTGTCTTTTAGTGATAACTTCTGTGGTGATCTTTGAAATTAGCATTGTAGGGTACCCTCTGTTAGAAAACATGTTTCCAATTACTTCACATTCTTTCATAAATTCATTCACATCTGAAACCATTCTAGCTGCCCTGACCATCTGACCCTTAACAACAGACTTCTTCTGATGGTAAGGGTGGCAGCTAGAGAAGTGAAGAAGTGAATTCGAATAAGTAGGTTTCCTAAATATGGTACTTTTAAAGGTGCCATGGTGTATGTCTTTATACACGTGAATGTCCAGAAAGTTTATATTATCATGTTGCAAATTATAAGTAAATTCAAAGAAATCTGTTAAAGATGTAATAGAAATTACAAAATCATGGACAATTTCACTAGGGCCATGCCAAAGTAAAAACATGTCGTCTTGGTAACGAGTATACCAAGCGACATATTTTTGGAAGAACTTGTTTTTAAACAATAGTGTCTTCTCCCAATGTGCCATGACACAATTGGCGAAGCTTCCTCCACATGGAGACCCCATGGCTACCCCAGTTTTTTGAAGATACATTTTACTTTCAAAAACCATGTAATTGTTGTTAAGGATGATCTCCAGCAGGGTCACAACTACATAAATTGTATTTTCACTAACCTTCCTTTGTACCATAAATTCCCTGATCCACTCTATACCCACAGCTTGAGGAATAACAGTATATAAGTCCCTGACGTCAATTGTCAGGGACTTGTGTTCAGGATGGAATTGAATCTTACTAAGTTCACTTAGGAAACTCCAGGAGTCTTTACATATTTGCTGCTCATTATGTATTAAGGGTTTCAAAATAGAATCTACATATTTGGCACAACCGTACGTAATAGACCCACGACCATCAACTATAGGTCTAAATGGAGGGTCAGCTACTCTCTTGTGGATCTTGGGTGTGCCAAACAGGGCCGGTGTTCTATGTGCCAACATTGTCAAAAAATTAAACAAGTCGATGTCAATAGCCCTTTCCAACAGCAAATCATCTAGTGTCTCTCTAATTTATTTCATTTAGACTAACTATATTGTAAGTTGTGGTATCTAAGTGCTTAGTAATAGATGTAACATATACTGCATGATCCATGAAGACCAATCCACCGCCCTTGTCCGGCTTCATTACTCTGATTATACAATCTTTGAGTAATTGAATAAAATCACGTTCATTGTTATTTATATTACTACCCTCCTTCTTATTTTTGTTTAAATGTTTACTGCAGGATCGAAAATCTATCTCACACATTTTCTCAAAACAGAGGATGTTTGGGTGCAAGGGTGGATTATACAGACTAGGCACTCTAAATGAACTATTAACTAGTGAAGTAGAACCTAACAAGGCAGTCAAATTAATTTTACGTAATTAAGCCAACTTAGCTTTTACAAATAAAACACTGTTATATATTAAATACCTTCAGCATATGTTTAAAAATGCAGGCACACTAATGCATGTAAAAATGTTAAAATACTTAAAAGTTTCATAGATTTTTCTTTCAGGGCTGGAAGTATTGTCATTTATACCTGGTGGAAAATTGGCTGCTAGTCTAAGTTGCCAAACCAGCTCTTTTTTACTTAATAAATTCTTCCAGTCACCTCCCCCCCTCAAATCTATGTCCACAGTATCCAAAATACCAGATTTAAAACCTTTAAAATTAGAACAACTAAGGGAATGCCTGTATAATGTACTTGAATCCTTCTTGTTTTTAACATCATATATGTGCTCATAGTTCCTGCTTTTCAATGCCCTATCCATTTTCCCAACATAGAATCTGTTGCACGTATCACATAGAGCTAGGTACACCACTCTGGAAGTAAAACAATTTCCTTTCTTGAATATAACCTTAGATACCATCTTATTAGCTAGGTGGGTTTGAGGTGCCTTGAAAATATTAGTACATTGGCAGCACCTCCCACAAGGTGTTGTACCACAACTGCCTTCCATCGGTAAATTCAACTTGTTTGCCATAAGATGTTTAATATTCATGCCCACCTTGCTGATAAAAACTGGTTTATCTCCCACTGCAGTTAACACATCATTATTTACCTTAAATATAGTCCAGTTCTTTTTTAGTATGTTTTTCACTTCGTATAATATAGACTGTATTGCACTATATATATGCATGCTCATAAATCTTTGTTTCACCAGGATCTGTGGGGGCTATATTAGTTAATGGGTGGTTTCCTAACAGAGGCTTATATTTTTCCCCATCCTGTGTAAATCACCTCAATAATTTGTTCCACCATCTGTTTGGGGTATCCCCTTTCTAAAAACAGATCTCTTAATAAGAAAAAATCCTGCCTCACATCACTCAGTTCTGAAGTCATGAGTGCAATTCTTATAGCTTGCCCTTTGACTAAGATCTTTTTCTGTGAAAGTGGATGGTTGCTCGTATAATGAAGGTAAGAATTACAAAAAGTACTCTTACGAAATATGTTAGATTTGAAACCTGTAGGTGTATGGGAAATTGTCGTGTCCAAGTAATGCATACCTCTAGTGTTGTAATTATAAGTAAATTCCAAAAATGAGGTAGTTTTCTCCTGGTGGTTAATAAAGCCAGGGATATCTTCCACTTTTCCCTTCCACAAAAAAAAGATAATCATCCAAAAACCTGCAATATAACTGGATGTTGTTCCAAAATTCTTTGTGGAATACATATATTAATTCCCAGCCTAATAGTACTATATTTGCATATATAGGGGTGCAGGCAGCCCTCATGGCAACTCCTCTTGTTTGTTGGAAATATTGGCCCTCAAAAAATAAAAAAATATTCTTTAAAATAAGTGCCATCATTTCACACACCAGGTTTACTTTATCGTGATTCAAGGTGGAACATGTAATGAGTATTTTTTCAAATAATTCTAGTCCTTCTTGCTTAGGAATACATGAAAAAAGATTTGTAGGGTACCCTCTGTTAGAAAACATGTTTCCAATTACTTCACATTCTTTCATAAATTCATTCACATCTGAAACCATTCTAGCTGCCCTGACCATCTGACCCTTAACAACAGACTTCTTCTGATGGTAAGGGTGGCAGCTAGAGAAGTGAAAAGTGAATTGAATAAGTAGGTTTCCTAAATATGGTACTTTTAAAGGTGCCATGGTGTATGTCTTTATACACGTGAATGTCCAGAAAGTTTATATTATCATGTTGCAAATTATAAGTAAATTCAAAGAAATCTGTTAAAGATGTAATAGAAATTACAAAATCATGGACAATTTCACTAGGGCCATGCCAAAGTAAAAACATGTCATCTTGGTAACGAGTATACCAAGCGACATATTTTTGGAAGAACTTGTTTTTAAACAATAGTGTCTTCTCCCAATGTGCCATGACACAATTGGCGAAGCTTCCTCCACATGGAGACCCCATGGCTACCCCAGCTTTTTGAAGATACATTTTACTTTCAAAAACCATGTAATTGTTGTTAAGGATGATCTCCAGCAGGGTCACAACTACATAAATTGTATTTTCACTAACCTTCCTTTGTACCATAAATTCCCTGATCCACTCTATACCCACAGCTTGAGGAATAACAGTGTATAAGCCCCTGACATCAATTGTCAGGAACTTGTGTTCAGGATGGAATTGAATCTTACTAAGTTCACTTAGGAAACTCCAGGAGTCTTTACATATTTGCTGCTCATTACGTATTAAGGGTTTCAAAATAGAATCTACATATTTGGCACAACCGTACGTAATAGACCCATGACCATCAACTATAGGTCTAAATGGAGGGTCAGCTACCCTCTTGTGGATCTTGGGTGTGCCAAACAGGGCCGGTGTTCTAGGGGCCAACATTGTCAAAAAGTTAAACAAGTCGATGTCTATAGCCCTTTCCAACAGCAAATCATCTAGTGTCTCTCTAATTTTAATTTAGACTAACTATATTGTAAGTTGTGGTATCTAAGTGCTTAGTAATAGATATAACATATACTGCATGATCCATGAAGACCAATCCACCGCCCTTGTCCGGCTTCATTACTCTGATTATACAATCTTTGAGTAATTGAATAAAATCACGTTCATTGTTATTTATATTACTACCCTCCTTCTTATTTTTGTTTAAATGTTTACTGCAGGATCGAAAATCTATCTCACACATTTTCTCAAAACAGAGGATGTTTGGGTGCAAGGGTGGATTATACAGACTAGGCACTCTAAATGAACTATTAACTAGTGAAGTAGAACCTAACAAGGCAGTCAAATTAATTTTACGTAATTAAGCCAACTTAGCTTTTTACAAATAAAACACTGTTATATATTAAATACCTTCAGCATATGTTTAAAAATGCAGGCACACTAATGCATGTAAAAATGTTAAAATACTTAAAAGTTTCATAGATTTTTCTATACCTGGTGGAAAATTGGCTGCTAGTCTAAGTTGCCAAACCAGCTCTTTTTTACTTAATAAATTCTTCCAGTCACCTCCCCCCCTCAAATCTATGTCCACAGTATCCAAAATACCAGATTTAAAACCTTTAAAATTAGAACAACTAAGGGAATGCCTGTATAATGTACTTGAATCCTTCTTGTTTTTAACATCATATATGTGCTCATAGCTCCTGCTTTTCAATGCCCTATCCATTTTCCCAACATAGAATCTGTTGCACGTATCACATAGAGCTAGGTACACCACTCTGGAAGTAAAACAATTTCCTTTCTTGAATATAACCTTAGATACCATCTTATTAGCTAGGTGGGTTTGAGGTGCCTTGAAAATATTAGTACATTGGCAGCACCTCCCACAAGGTGTTGTACCACAACTGCCTTCTATCGGTAAATTCAACTTGTTTTCCATAAGATGTTTAATATTCATGCCCACCTTGCTGATAAAAACTGGTTTATCTCCCACTGCAGTTAACACATCATTATTTACCTTAAATATAGTCCAGTTCTTTTTTAGTATGTTTTTCACTTCATATAATATAGACTGTATTGCACTATATATGCATGCTCATAAATCTTTGTTTCACCAGGATCTGTGGGGGCTATATTAGTTAATGGGTGGTTTCCTAACAGAGGCTTATATTTTTCCCCATCCTGTGTAAATCACCTCAATAATTTGTTCCACCATCTGTTTGGGGTATCCCCTTTCTAAAAACAGATCTCTTAATAAGAAAAAATCCTGCCTCACATCACTCAGTTCTGAAGTCATGAGTGCAATTCTTATAGCTTGCCCTTTGACTAAGATCTTTTTCTGTGAAAGTGGATGGTTGCTCGTATAATGCGAATTACAAAAAGTACTCTTACGAAATATGTTAAATTTGAAACCTGTAGGTGTATGGGAAATTGTCGTGTCCAAGTAATGCATACCTCTAGTGTTGTAATTATAAGTAAATTCCAAAAGTGAGGTAGTTTTCTCCTGGTGGTTAATAAAGCCAGGGATATCTTCCACTTTTCCCTTCCACAAAATAAAGATAATCATCCAAAAACCTGCAATATAACTGGATGTTGTTCCAAAATTCTTTGTGGAATACATATATTAATTCCCAGCCTAATAGTACTATATTTGCATATATAGGGGTGCAGGCAGCCCTCATGGCAACTCCTCTTGTTTGTTGGAAATATTGGCCCTCAAAAAATAAAAAAATATTCTTTAAAATAAGTGCCATCATTTCACACACCAGGTTTACTTTATCGTGATTCAAGGTGGAACATGTAATGAGTATTTTTTCAAATAATTCTAGTCCTTCTTGCTTAGGAATACATGAAAAAAGATTTGTAGGGTACCCTCTGTTAGAAAACATGTTTCCAATTACTTCACATTCTTTCATAAATTCATTCACATCTGAAACCATTCTAGCTGCCCTGACCATCTGACCCTTAACAACAGACTTCTTCTGATGGTAAGGGTGGCAGCTAGAGAAGTGAAGAAGTGAATTCGAATAAGTAGGTTTCCTAAATATGGTACTTTTAAAGGTGCCATGGTGTATGTCTTTATACACGTGAATGTCCAGAAAGTTTATATTATCATGTTGCAAATTATAAGTAAATTCAAAGAAATCTGTTAAAGATGTAATAGAAATTACAAAATCATGGACAATTTCACTAGGGCCATGCCAAAGTAAAAACATGTCATCTTGGTAACGAGTATACCAAGCGACATATTTTTGGAAGAACTTGTTTTTAAACAATAGTGTCTTCTCCCAATGTGCCATGACACAATTGGCGAAGCTTCCTCCACATGGAGACCCCATGGCTACCCCAGCTTTTTGAAGATACATTTTACTTTCAAAAACCATGTAATTGTTGTTAAGGATGATCTCCAGCAGGGTCACAACTACATAAATTGTATTTTCACTAACCTTCCTTTGTACCATAAATTCCCTGATCCACTCTATACCCACAGCTTGAGGAATAACAGTGTATAAGCCCCTGACATCAATTGTCAGGAACTTGTGTTCAGGATGGAATTGAATCTTACTAAGTTCACTTAGGAAACTCCAGGAGTCTTTACATATTTGCTGCTCATTACGTATTAAGGGTTTCAAAATAGAATCTACATATTTGGCACAACCGTACGTAATAGACCCACGACCATCAACTATAGGTCTAAATGGAGGGTCAGCTACCCTCTTGTGGATCTTGGGTGTGCCAAACAGGGCTGGTGTTCTAGGGGCCAACATTGTCAAAAAGTTAAACAAGTCGATGTCTATAGCCCTTTCCAACAGCAAATCATCTAGTGTCTCTCTAATTTTAATTTAGACTAACTATATTGTAAGTTGTGGTATCTAAGTGCTTAGTAATAGATATAACATATACTGCATGATCCATGAAGACCAATCCACCGCCCTTGTCCGGCTTCATTACTCTGATTATACAATCTTTGAGTAATTGAATAAAATCACGTTCATTGTTATTTATATTACTACCCTCCTTCTTATTTTTGTTTAAATGTTTACTGCAGGATCGAAAATCTATCTCACACATTTTCTCAAAACAGAGGATGTTTGGGTGCAAGGGTGGATTATACAGACTAGGCACTCTAAATGAACTATTAACTAGTGAAGTAGAACCTAACAAGGCAGTCAAATTAATTTTACGTAATTAAGCCAACTTAGCTTTTTACAAATAAAACACTGTTATATATTAAATACCTTCAGCATATGTTTAAAAATGCAGGCACACTAATGCATGTAAAAATGTTAAAATACTTAAAAGTTTCATAGATTTTTCTATACCTGGTGGAAAATTGGCTGCTAGTCTAAGTTGCCAAACCAGCTCTTTTACTTAATAAATTCTTCCAGTCACCCCTCAAATCTATGTCCACAGTATCCAAAATACCAGATTTAAAACCTTTAAAATTAGAACAACTAAGGGAATGCCTGTATAATGTACTTGAATCCTTCTTGTTTTTAACATCATATATGTGCTCATAGCTCCTGCTTTTCAATGCCCTATCCATTTTCCCAACATAGAATCTGTTGCACGTATCACATAGAGCTAGGTACACCACTCTGGAAGTAAAACAATTTCCTTTCTTGAATATAACCTTAGATACCATCTTATTAGCTAGGTGGGTTTGAGGTGCCTTGAAAATATTAGTACATTGGCAGCACCTCCCACAAGGTGTTGTACCACAACTGCCTTCTATCGGTAAATTCAACTTGTTTTCCATAAGATGTTTAATATTCATGCCCACCTTGCTGATAAAAACTGGTTTATCTCCCACTGCAGTTAACACATCATTATTTACCTTAAATATAGTCCAGTTCTTTTTTAGTATGTTTTTCACTTCATATAATATAGACTGTATTGCACTATATATGCATGCTCATAAATCTTTGTTTCACCAGGATCTGTGGGGCTATATTAGTTAATGGGTGGTTTCCTAACAGAGGCTTATATTTTTCCCCATCCTGTGTAAATCACCTCAATAATTTGTTCCACCATCTGTTTGGGGTATCCCTTTCTAAAAACAGATCTCTTAATAAGAAAAAATCCTGCCTCACATCACTCAGTTCTGAAGTCATGAGTGCAATTCTTATAGCTTGCCCTTTGACTAAGATCTTTTTCTGTGAAAGTGGATGGTTGCTCGTATAATGAAGGTAAGAATTACAAAAAGTACTCTTACGAAATATGTTAGATTTGAAACCTGTAGGTGTATGGGAAATTGTCGTGTCCAAGTAATGCATACCTCTAGTGTTGTAATTATAAGTAAATTCCAAAAATGAGGTAGTTTTCTCCTGGTGGTTAATAAAGCCAGGGATATCTTCCACTTTTCCCTTCCACAAAAAAAAGATAATCATCCAAAAACCTGCAATATAACTGGATGTTGTTCCAAAATTCTTTGTGGAATACATATATTAATTCCCAGCCTAATAGTACTATATTTGCATATATAGGGGTGCAGGCAGCCCTCATGGCAACTCCTCTTGTTTGTTGGAAATATTGGCCCTCAAAAAATAAAAAAATATTCTTTAAAATAAGTGCCATCATTTCACACACCAGGTTTACTTTATCGTGATTCAAGGTGGAACATGTAATGAGTATTTTTTCAAATAATTCTAGTCCTTCTTGCTTAGGAATACATGAAAAAAGATCTTTCACATCAATGGTTAAAAATACCAAATCAGCTGCCCCTAGATTTTGTTTAAGCTGTCCTAGAAAATGCCAGGAATCCTTAACTAGATGTGCTGCTCTCTCCACTACATGCTTAGTCATTTTATTTACAAACAGTGCCAGATTATGTGTTTGGGAGCCACTGGCAGCAACAGTGGGTCTAAAAGGTGGTTCAATGATGCTTTTGTGTATTTTTGGGATGTCAAATATGACCAGCACCTTAGGATAGGAATTAGGAATTATATCATATGAAGTGAAAAACATATTAAAAAAGAACTGGACTATATTTAGGGTAAATAATGATGTGTTAACTGCAATGGGAGATAAACCAGTTTTTATCAGCAAGGTGGGTATGAATATTAAACATCTTATGGAAAACAAGTTGGATTTACTGATAGAAAGTGGTTGTGGTACAACACCTTGTGGGAGATGTTCCCAATGTACTAATATTTTCAAAGCACCTCAAACCCACCTAGCTAACAATATGGCATCTAAGGTTATATTCAAGAAAGGAAATTGTTTTACCACCAGAGTGGTATACCTTGCTCTATGTGACATATGCGACAGATTCTATGTTGGAAAAATGGAGAGGGCATTGAAAAGCAAAATCTATGAGCACATATATGATATTTTTTTTATTTTTATTTATTTATTTAACATTTGTTAACCAGGAAAGTCCGACTTGGAACAAAGCCAATTTTCAGCGGAGGCCCGGGGAGAAAGGCTCCAGATTATTAAAAACAAGAAGGATACAAGTGTATTATATAGGCATTCCCTCACTTGTTCTAATTTTAAAGGTTTTAAATTTAGTATTTTGGATACTGTGGACATAGATTTGGGGGGGGGGGGGTGACTGGAAGAATTTATTAAGTAAAAAAAGATCTGGTTTGGCAACTCAGACTAGCAGCTAATTATCCACCAGGTATAAATAATTCCTTGACAATACTTTTAGCTCTGAAAGAAAAATCTATGAAACTTTAAATATTTTAACATTTTTACATGCTTTACTGTGCCTGCATTTTTAAATATATGCTGAAGGTATTTAATATATAACAGTATTTTATTTGAAAAAAGATAAGTTGGCTTGAATATTAACATCCTGTGTATTTAATATTGTTCATGTGACCATTTTACATGACTTTTTTTGATAATACCATTGGCTCAATTTTATCTATTATGTAACATGTACTGGTATAAAAATGTTTTTTGAATCAGTGTACTTTATTCTGATGAAGTCTTCTATGTGAAAGATGAAAGCACTTAATCTTGGTGTGTTTTTACGGCAATAAATGGAGTTCGTATACAGACAGGCATGTTTGGTGCATTTTTCCATTTGGTTCCTTGCTTACATTCAGGTCAAGGTTGTTCCCCATGCACTAACTGATCAGAGATGCCACCTCCTCTCTGTACTCCATTTCATCCTCATTTGTGATGAATCCCATGACTGTGGTGTCATCAGCAAACTTGATTATATGATTGACTCCTAAAGTTGGTTTGTGTTACAGACTTATGCATGCATACTTGCTTTTACAGTTAGATTATGCATGCTCGCTTTGCTACTACTTTATAGAAAACAAAAAAAAATCTACCTTTAACTTTTAAAGCTACAATAATACTTCTCTTGTGCTGCATACATACCACTTGATTCACTCAGTGTCTCCAAACAATCAGAATGAGCCTGCCAATTCTACTCAATTTCAGGATTAGCTGTGAAAAGAGAAGAAAAGAAAAGAAATGCATTATGCATGCCAGTCTTGCCTATATTTAGCTTTCTATGTATTATAAATTCTCTTTATTAGCATACTTACACAACTGTGGGATGTCACTAGTTTGAAACTCATCCAACCACTGGCTGAGTGTATCCATCTTGCACCTTTTTAGGTTACTGAAATGGTGCCTACACTATTCTCCAGGGTATGGAATGCCAGTCACACTGGATACAGCCTTGGCCAGACTATTCCAAGCCTCAGACTTGTACTGGAAGCGAGAATAGTCCTCCTGCAGAAGCCTTTGGCTGTGGTACTTTACCAAGAGTCCAGTAAATATTCTGCACTCCTGAACACCCCACCTCTGCACCATAAATTGGACACCTTCCCCCTCTAACTCCAGACATGTCTAATCCCAAAAGTAGAGCAATGACAAATGATGGTTTCCTGCCAATTCCTGTTATCACTTTTACTGGTAGTGTGCAAACCTGAGAATGATGCCTACCATGTTTGTATGATGTTAAGAGGACAGCAACAGTGCCAAGTAAAGAGGACAGCATTTTTTGAAAATGGGAGGTTAATCTGACACTTGACATTAGCTTGAGGGGTCTCTGCTGTAGTAAGGTTATTAGGTGATTTAATTTTGCAGACATGCACTGGGGGCATACCTTTCATAACCTGATACATTTTTGGTTTGGCTTTATACACTGATAAAAATGATTTTTACAGTGTGGAATTCAAACCTATGCATAAAGGAAAAAATATTTTCTTCCACAGTAATGATTTTCCATCTTTGCCACAGAAGAAGTGCTTCTCTGACATAGTCATGAATCATTCATAAATACAAATGTCAGTTTGAGGTGTTAACCATGTGTGTGTCTGACATGACAAGGTCCTTGTATATAGATTAATTTGTGTATGTGTCTAATTTAAGTGGGAAGGCTGTCCAAGTCCAGATAGCAGAATTTTTCTTACAGAAACATAGTACACAGTATACCCTCAGTCATAAATCTGAACCTTCAAAACACAGTAAGCGTGTCTTACATGTTATACATATGATTCATATCAGCTCCACTATTTATAATTATGTTTTAAGTGTTATAAGTGATATTGAATATAATGTGAAATGGAACAACAGTAAAAATGTTTGGAATTTCATGTAGTAGAACCCAAGATCATGTCTATGGAAGGCCTACACATACACCTGTTGCCACAGGACTACTGAAATAACATTTGCATATTTCTATTCATTACTATAAACTGGACTATCACAACAGTAAAAATATATTGCACTTCCTGTATTAGAACCCAGGACCATGTGTATGGCAGCCTTACACTTGTACCTGTTGCCACAAGAATGCTGAAATGACACTTGTATATTCTTGTGTTCATTACAATAAACTGGACTGTCAAAACAGTAAAAATATATTGCACTTCCTGTATTAGAGCCTATGATCAACTGTATTACAGCTCTACAATTACACCCACTGTCACAGGAATACTTAAGTAATAGTTGCCTAATTCCCTGTTCATTCTTAATGCTGTGTGTCAACCACTGCTCAACGCTGCTTAGCATGGCATGTTTGCACGTTGCCCAACAAAATTAATGGAATGTATCCATTTTAAATTGTTGACTGTCTGTGTCCTCTCTGCAGGTGTTCATGGCTGCAGGTGTTGGGGAAGCTTGCTAACTGCCGTGCAAAGTCGCTTAGTGGTATTACATGAGAGAAAGCAAAAATTGCAACAGTGTATTCTTATTTTTTTAAACACCTTGATTGAATTATCACTTGTGACAAAGGTAAATTTACTTTTATACAAAATTAATCAAACTGTATTAACAAATTTAACAAATTTATATTAACAAGCATTATACTTCACATATATTTCTATATATCATATAACCTAAGTAACATTACATAAATTATTCAGTTCCTGCCCCTTTTTTAAACAAGAAACATCTTTATTAAACCATCACTTAGGGCATAAGCAATCGTACATTTATATAAATGAAAACAAACCACACCAACAGAATCCTAGTTGCAAGCATTTTACATCACAAACTATATTGACACACTCCCAGTTGCAAACATTATACATCACTTATAATATACCCAACCATTTCAGTCAAACATTATATAGCTCATTTAAGTCCTGCCTTCTTTTAAACCTCATTTCTCCCCTGTATGTATTGTTCCCACAGTTCCCATTTTTTTCCTATGTACTTTGCTCCTACCCTTTTCTAAAGATCTCATTTCCAGTTGTTTTAGCTCTATTACTATACTCACTACTTCTAATATTGCTTTAGATTTTTATTTCCATTTTCTACTAATTGTTTTTGGCAGCCACCATAATTAGACACAGCAAGGCCTCATCATGCCTAGGCAATTCTGATTCTGTATCAAAGCTCAGAAAAATCTTCTCCCTCATCACACCAATCTGCCTACCCAGCATCTCCAAGAGCACATCTCACAGGGAATCCTTAAAGTCCAGCAACCCACCATACTCCCAGAAAATATATTCCCAAGTATCTCTTTCTTCACCATCACACCTCCAACATTTGGTGTCTACCTGTGGAAAAAAATTGTCTGGAGTTTATTTGGGGTATGAAAATATGTATGTAAACATTTCCAAGAAAAATTCAAAATCTTCTAGCTTTTGTTGCATATTTGGAAAACATACATATATCCTCCAATTGTTTTTTTGTGAATTGCTTATCCAGTCTCTCTTCCCAATCCTTTCTAGCCTCCTCTTCTTGATTTTTATAGTCATCATGCAATACTGCATATGATCTATCAATTATAATTTTTTTAATGGCAGCTTCTTTTCTAGATTCTACTAAAAACTCTACCAGTGATGGTATTTTGTTTAGGACCCCATATTTCTTTTTCTTTGCCTATACTCTGATATCAATCCTTGATAGGGAAGACAATCTCTAACCTGCAGTCTAAATAAATTATTGGCCTCTTCCCATTATATTACCTTTCCCTGTCTAGTTATTTGCTCCCAATATCTCAGTTCCTTTGCCAGTTTTCTCCAATAAATTCCAGGCCCCTCTTGCTTATTGTCTATATCCCTAATTGCAGTCATCCCTTTCAGCAGAATCTCCTTTCTCCATTCTCGTGTTGGCTTAGTTCTTAGAATACACAAAATAAAAATAATGACCGATCCAGGCGTGGGGTATTTGGACATTTATTAGTTCTTAGAATACTTTCTGCTACTTTATGTATATAATATTTTGTGTAATAGTGTTATTCTCCTTAAAGACCTGCATCCAAAATCCCGGTCTCTCCTTGTTTCTTGAACCCCCCCCCCCCCCCATTACAACATCATCCTCTTCTACTTTGAATTACAGTTTTCAGCTTGTTATGTATATGAGCCTTAACTGTGTAGCTCTGAAATACCCCTTCAAATTGGGTAATCCCAATCTGCCCTGTTCTACTAGACGAATCAACTTATCCCACTTGACTCTTGCTGTCTTTCCCCTCCCAGATTAAGTCTTTCAGCTCTTTATTAATTGCTATCTACAACTTCTCTTCTGCTTGATAAAAATATGCCTGACCTGTGTATAAGACTGAAGGGACTAAAAACATTTCGAATGCTTGTATCTTACTATCCATATCCATATAGCAAAGCTTCCATTTTCTCAGTTTTTGTATTATCTTTTGTTTAGTCTCTTCCCACATATCCCTAGCTGCCACACCAGAATAATTTTTAATCCATGCTCCTAAATACTTCATTTTATCTTGTCCCCATAGATATAGTTATTTCTGAACCAATTCATGTACAGTATGGGTACATCATTTACCACTATTTCCTTTGTTTTAGCTTCTTTAAGTTTGTATCACAAAAATATTTGAAACTTGCTCAAAATGTTCCACAACACTGTAATGTCTCTTTCTGGTTTTGTCAGGTATAAAATAATATCATCTGCAAATAGAGCTGGCTTTTCCTGACTACCATACCAATTATAACCTTGAGTTTCTGAGTCCCCTATTTCCTTTTCCAGTGGTTCTAAATATAATGCAAATAACAAAGGGGAAAGAGGGCACCCCTGCATGGGTCCTCTGCTCAAGCAGAAATTATCAGAGAGGACCCCACCCACTTTAATGTATCCTTTTTGACCTTTACACTATCTATGCTGTGTCCACAGGTGTCATGTCTGCTTTCTGTGATGGCCACTAGTACAGGTGTTGCACAAACAACATAATACAGCTAAACAAGACATTCATTCTGTTTTTCCATTTCCCTTGTTTATGCTAAGCCTTGAACAGTGTAAATGTTGTCATTTAGAAAAAAAGGGAAAATTAGTTGAAGTAAAGAAAAGAAATTTATGAAATAAACATTCCAAATTTATGTTGGTATGCATGAAATATTTTTACCCAGGTCTCGATTTGACCTCTCACTCCAATGAACCTCCAAAACACAGTAAGGGTGTCTTATCCCTCTTTGCCACACAAGCAGCTTTGCGGCAAAGAACTGAAATCATTGAGCATACAACTAACTGCAGCGTCATCCACAGTACTAACAAGACATAAGACAGATGTTTGTATATGTAGATCGGAGCATACGTGTGTGCATGCTATATCTTTAAGAAGCATGCGAGGCTGTACGTGCATGTTTAAATTATAGACACTTGCAATCCCTAGTGCCATTTTGAAGGAGCAGCCAGAGAGAGGGCATGCATGATCACAGTTGTTAGTTTGTATATAAGTTACTTAAGTTAAAGTCAATAGTCTTCAATAGTAATGTGTTTGTATACAATAAAGCTGCTTGAACAGAATCCACAAAGACTCTTCTATTGCATCCTAGATAGGAGAGTGACATGGTGTCAGAACTGGGATTGAAGAGAGAAGGATATCCAGAGCCATGAGGTGCAAAGACAACAGTGAAGGTAAAACTGAGAGAAAAGAGCACAAACAGAGCAGTAATGAAAAATAGCACAAACTATTTACTTGATACGAAAGACAAAAACGGGCATTACAAGGGCTCAAACCACATTATCAAGCATGAAAAGTTTGTTAACTAAAGAAAATGTTTAAAATAAAAGTATTTGATGAAACAATTAACAGTAAAGCAAAACAAGCATGTTTAAAGTAACACAAGCATGCAAAACGAGTGTGTTTAAGGCAAAACAAGCATGTTTAAAGTAAAACAAGCATGCAAAACGAGTGTGTTTAAGGCAAAACAAGCATGCAAAACGAGTGTGTTTAAGGCAAAACAAGCATGTTTAAAGCAAAACAAGCATGCAAAACGAGTGTGTTTAAGGCAAAACAAGCATGTTTAAAGCAAAACAAGCATGCAAAATGAGTGTGTTTAAGGCAAAGCTGGGCATGTCCAGATTAAAATGAGCACAATAAAAGTACATTTGGCATGGAAAGGCCTTAAATGAGCAAAACAAATGTAATAAGGTAATAAAGGGCACATTAAGCAAAAATAAAGCAAGGAGACTGTATGTGTTTTGACAAAATGCTGTATTTGGGCATAACTATGATTTCGTATTGTATCAAGGGCATAATTAAAGTTATTTGAAGTATCTCAAAGTGTGTAAAAGTGCTTACATTGTGTGCTTATTACTGTGTATGTATTTCAAAGAGTTTATTGTGTGCAAGGTACAACTATTTCATGAAGTACAGTCAAACTATAGCCATTTAGAAAAGTTTCTTGGTGTGTCTAGTTGCAAAGTGCTGCCATTACAGAGTGTTTCTTGTACTCTACAGAGTTGCCTAGTAAGGTACCACCATTTTAGGGACAATTCAGTGTGCTGTATGCAGTTATTTGCAAAGTGCAATTACCTAGAAAGTTATTGAGTTTTGGGCAGCAAATGTTCGATTTATTCACATTGTGCAGTTACTTGGCATGTTTCTTACAGTGATAAGAGATGTTTTCTTGCAAAAGATGATATTACAAGAGTATTACAGTGCTCGTGAGTTACTCAGTCACATTGTAAAGTTCTCAAATGTTTCTTAAAATGATGACAAACGACTTTAGCAAATGATGGTAAATGACTTTAGCATTTTAGCCTTTCCAATGATATTACAAAAGTACCAAAATGCCCGAGAAGTTTATTTCATAAAGTCCAGCTATTTGAAGGTACTACAAGTTTGTTCATTTGCATAATTCCAAAAAGCCCAAAATATATAAGTTCAGAGCACAAAGGCATTGGACAAATAATGGCATTAGTTTCTGGCTTATGTGCATGTGTGTATGTTTGTGCTTATTTGCAAAACTATTCTCTGGTATGTGTTAATATGGCAGATGGATTTTGAAAACCCATTCCACTTGTATTTGATCAGAATATTGCAGAGAATTGGAGACTATTTGAGCAAGAATACAATATTTTTATACAAGCAGCTCATGCAGATAGAGATACACACTCCAGGGCATGCATTTTGCTAAACATAGTTGATAACATTGATCTGTATATACACCAGCAGTATATGAAGGAGAAGGTGCAGACTATCATATGTTTGTACAAGCTGAATTAAAGGAAGACCCTGAGTGTGGGAAGTGCAAGCTTAGAGAAATGTATAACCCCGAGACGAATATTATGCTAGAGAGGCATTTGTTTTACATGAGAGATCAGAAACCAGGGGAAACATTTGCAGCTTATATAACTGACTTGAGAAACAGAGCTAAAACATGTTGGTTTGGTTATTTAAAGGATGAGCTGATAAAGGACAGACTTGTGTATGGTATTAATAGTGCTGTTGTGAGAAAGATTTTACTTTGGGACAGTGATTTAACATTGAGCAAAACCATAGAGATTTGTCGAATCCATGAGGTGAAAGAAAAACACATGAGTATGCTTGCGAGTGACAAGCGTATGGTTTCAGTTGGTCCCAGAGCAAATGTAGATAGCATGCAACATGTGGCAAGCAAGAGTAGGCCTAAGCATGTGGCAGCTACAGGGTTTCCAAAGAAGGCACGTGACTTTCCAGAAAGTTCTAAGAAAGGAGCTTACACCAGCACAGTGCAGTACAAACATGAATCAGCAAAACCCAAATCTAGCTTTATTGTTAACTGTCGCAATTGTGGTGCGAATCATGAATCTAAATTAGAGAAGTGCTTAGCATATGGTCAGTAATGTCACAAGTGTAAAAAATGGAATCATTTCCAAAAGTTTTTCAAATCAAGTAAGCCTCACGCAGTTGTAAAGAAAGGTTGCACAAAAAAGCAAGTTGATCAAGGAGAGTCCAAACTGTCAGCTTTCTATGTAGATTGTGTATCAGTGCTTGATGAAAGAGATGATGCAGTGAACTAATTAACAAGAAGTGAATCATTTTGTACTGTTCAGATTAATGGAAAATCCACAGAGCTCAAAGTAGACATTGGGTCAAAGTGTAATGTTATATCAGCAGACACTTTTGCTAGAGTGAGAACTAAGGAACAACTCAATGTAACCAGTAGTGCGAGACTTGTTGCTTATGGAGTTGAAGAAATTCAAACCAAAGGTTCAGTGATGCTTTCATGTTATTTGACAAAAAACTGTTCCAACTTGTTATTCTATGTAGTCTGAAGACCAGTGCAATCTTTACTGTGTCTCAAAGATAGTTTAAGAATGAATCTGCTTTCTTTTGCTAAAGAACTCCATCACATAAGTGCATTTCTGAGTTCCAGTTTTTCATAAGCCATTTTCTCAGAGTATGCTAATGCTTTCAATGACAAGTTAGGTAAACTTCCAGTTGTGTATTCCATGAAGTTAGACCCAGAGGTCACTCCAGTAGTCAGACCAGCAAAAAGAGTTCCAATAGCTATGCAAGATAAAGTGAAAGCTCAGCTAGATGAAATGGCGCAGCAAGGTGTGATTTGTCCAGTCACAGAACCAACGGAATGGGTGTCGTCTAGGGTATATATTAAATCAGCGAACACTTAAAAAAAGCAAACGCTGATTTATCGACCCCATGTAAGCGAAAGCTTACAATCCCAAATACTTAGAACAATGATTTTTTACTCAGGGGAAATAAATCGCTGTTCCAAAATTGAAAAAAAAAACAACTTTAAAACATTACATAAAGTGGAGGCCTTTGCCCCCCAGCACCTCCCCTACTTAATTATACCAACTCCGAGATCGCACTACAGTGACGAAAATGGCAAAATAAGGAAGGTGGCCAAGCAATTTCTTTCCAAGGGAAAAAATTTGCTTATATGCCATTTCGGTATTTTGCCTTTTCATGTTTTCAAGTTTGATCAAGACGCATTCGAAAGAATGCGTCTTCGATCATATAATAGGGAACCGTCATCTATGGTAGCCTCTTATAAAAAAGGCTCAGACAAAAATCAGAATATGTATTGACCCAAAAGATCTGAACAAAGCCTTGAAAAGACCAACCCCAGGATTCACAAATCCTCTGTGTAAGACTAAAGTAGTCTTACATGGAAAAGCCAGTGTAAGAGTAAAATGGCAGCGCGCAATGCATATTAATGAGGGCGCGCTGCCTCAACTCTAAGGCTAACACAGAACATGCATGAGTGTAGGGGGCATGTCGGACTGCTGAGCAGTCCAAAAATCCACTCCCCTGCAAGTCCCACAGTAGGTAAATGTCAACTGACATGAGCGAGTCCACTCAAATGTGTACATACCCAACACTACACTCCCCCACATTCTAATCCCCTGTACAATTATAAAATGTAAAACTTTCATTTTTTTTTTTTATTATACCTGAGATAGCTGGCCGTATTTGCGCATGTTTGCGCTGGTTTGCCCATTGCTTAGCTACAGTTAGCAGTTTAGACATCAAAGAGGATAATAAGAAACATATGCAAATTAAGTAAAATAGCAATAGCATAGTGGTAGAACCTTTGCACTAAGAGGAGATATTCCCGGTTCGAGTCCCACCACTCCCCTTTTTATTTTCTGTTGGAAATCTGTATATGAAAAGAATTCCTGACATTTACCAATGATATTTTAGTAAAAAGCATTGAAATGGTTTATGTAGTAGTGAACGTATTTTACATATATATAAGAAAGTGAAATGGTCATGCATACTGATGAATGCATAAGTAATATATCTTAAGCAATGTGAAGCACTGCTAAGCAAAGTTTACCAGTATTAAGCACACTTGGTCATAGCTTAGCACTGCTTTAACTAGCGCAATAGCAATGTGTGTAGCTGCGCATCGCGCCAACTAGCGCAAACAAAACATGTTTGCGTGCAGCTGCGCACCGCGCTAACCAGCGCAATGTCGGGCAACAGTGGGCAATGTAGAGTAACGTAGAGTAACGTTGGGCAACATAGAGCAACGTAGAGCAACATCGGGCAAAGCTGAGCAAAGTCGGTAAAACACAGCCACACCTCCTAACCGGTCTGGCCAGTAGTAAAATAAAAAGCAATGACAGGCCTCTAACCCGGGATACTGTGCACCATAATCACAGTACTGAACCACTAAGCCATGACAACTTTTCATAAGCATGGACTTTCAACACACACGTACATATCAATGGAAGTTTACCCATTGCTAAGCAGGTGTGCCTTCAGCTGAGTTTTTTCAAAACCGGCCATTCACAAATAAGTGCGGGAAATGATGCATATTTAAGCTCCATATGTGGGAATACTTGTCATAACTGGTTGTAGCTCCCATCTGCAGGCAGCAATGGCCGGTGCTGGAGAGGGCTGTCGTTTTCGAGCGCAATGTTGGAGCATTGAGGAGTTAAAAGTAATGGTTTGGCTCCTTGTCCACAATCATGAGGATAGACTCCTGCGGGGCCAGTACCAGGGCACCCAATACAAAGCGGAAGCCTGGGACGATCTAGCTCATGAGCTCACCAGTGCCACAGGCGTCCCTCGGACTGGTGAGCAGGTCAGACACCACCACGCAGACCTGAAAAGATGCAAGGCAGATCAACTGAACCAGTGGATCCAGGAGGCCCGTGGAATTTCAAATGCCCCACTACTGAGTAAGTATACATGGAATTAAGTATGTAAGAATTGCTATTCTAGTGTATACTATGGATAGGTATGTCTCAATATCACTTCAATTACTTCACAGCTGCAGGTGTCCGTGCTGTGAATCAGCAAGCCTATGCAGATAGGCTGCTAAGGCTGCGCCACCAGGCAGGTTAGTAAGTATTCTGCATGTACTGTTGAGTAAAATAAATGAGATAGCCTGAAAAAAGTGTTTAAACACAATAAATAAAGGTATAATAATCCTCTAATAATTATTCTGCATGTACTGTCATATAAAATAAATGAGAGAGCCTCTAGAAAAGTGTTTTAAGTCTTTAATAAAGGTATAATTCCTGGAGGGTTTTTT